>NW_027521178.1:0-114564 GCF_052094955.1 Ictidomys tridecemlineatus | reverse complement strand
GCAAAAGGATAAATACAGAGAACAGAGGTTGGAGACTGGGGTTCAGACAGCCTGATACAGAAAGCAGAGTTTGGAGACAGGGGTGTAGAAGAACCGAAACAGAGAGCAGAGGTTGGACACTGCCGTACAGAAGGACTGTTACAGAGAGCAGATCTTGGAGACTGGGGAGCAAAAACACTATTGCAGAGAGAATAGGTTGAAGAATGAGGTGCAGAAACACTTTTATAGAGAGCAGATTTTGGAGACTGGGGTGCAG
Organism: Ictidomys tridecemlineatus; assembly: GCF_052094955.1. Taxonomy (NCBI): domain Eukaryota; kingdom Metazoa; phylum Chordata; class Mammalia; order Rodentia; family Sciuridae; genus Ictidomys; species Ictidomys tridecemlineatus. The sequence goes on along the minus strand of NW_027521178.1, from coordinate 114,308 downwards.
AAAGACTGTTACAGAGAGCAGAGTTTGGAGAATGCGGTTCAGATGGATCTTACAGAGAGCAGAGTTTGGAGACTGGAGTGCAAAAGGACTGTTGAAGAGAGCAGATGTTGGAGACTGATGTGGAGAAGAATTTTTGCAGAGAGAAGAGGTTGGAGACTGGGGTGCAAAATGCCTGTTACACAGAGCAGAGGTTTGAGACTGCGTTGCAGAAGTCCTGTTACAGAGAGCAGAGGTTTGAGACTGGGGTGCAGAATGATCTTACAGAGAGCAGAATTTGGAGACTGAGGTGCAGAAGGACTGTTGCAGAGATCAGAGGTTGGAGACTGGGGTGCAGTACGATCATTGCAAAGAGCAAAGGTTGGAGACTGGGGTGCAGAAGGATCGTTGCAGAGAGCAGAGGATGGAGAGTAGGGTGAAGAAGGCCTGCTATAGAAAGCAGAGTTTCGAGACTGGAGTGCACAAGGCCTGTTACAGAGAGGAGAGGTTGGAGACTGGGGTGCAGAAAAACTGTTACAGAGAGAAGAGTTTGAAGACTGGTTGGCTGAAGGAACTTACAGAAAGCAGATGTTGAAGACTGAGGTGCAGGTGGACTGTTACATAGAGCAGTGGTTGGAGAATGGGGTGCAGAAGAATTGTGGAGAGAAGAGGTTTAAGACAGACTTACAACAGTTACTAATGGAGCATTATGTAAAAATGTAGATATGTAACAGATGTGATTCTGCAATCTGTATTTGGGGTAAAAATGGGAATTCATAACCAACTTGAATCTAATGTATGAAACATGATATGTCAAAAGCTTTGTAATGTTTTGAACAACCAATATAAAAAAAGGATCGCTACAGAGAGCAGAGGGTGGAGACTGAGGTGCAGCTTGACAGTTGCAGAGAGCACTGGTTAGAGACTGGGGTGCAGAAGAAATGTTGCAGAGAGCAGAGGTTTGAGACTGTGGTGAAGAAGGACTGTAGCGGAGAGTAGAGGTTGGAGACTGGGGTGCAGAAGGACTGTTGCAGAGAGCAGATGTTGGAGACTCTGATTCAGAAGGATCGTTGCAGAGAGCAGAGTTTGGAGACTGGGGTCTAGAAGGACTGTTGCAGAGAGAACAGCTTGGAGGCTGGGGTGCATAAGGACTGTTGCAGAGAGCAGAGGTTGGAGACTGAGTTGTAGAAGGACTTTTACAGAGAGCAGAGGTTGGAGACTGGGGTGCAAAATAACTGATATGGAAAGTAGAGTTTGGAGTCTCGTGTGCAGAAGGACCGTTACAGACAGCAGAGGTTGGAGACTGTGGTACAGAAGGACTGTTACAGAGAGCAGAGTTTTGAGCCTGGGGTTTAGAAAGACTTTTGCTGAGAACAGAGGTTGGAGACAGGGGTGCAGAAGGAAAGTTGCATAGAGCAGAAGTTGGAGACTGAGGTGCGGAAGGACTGTTATAGAGAGCAAAGTTTGGAGACCGGGTTGAAAAAGGATCTTACACCTGATGGGTATACAGTGGAGTTCTACAAAACCTTCAAAGAAGAACTAATACCAATACTTTTCAAACTATTTCAAGAAATAGAAAAAGAAGGAGCTCTTCCAAATTCATTCTATGAGGCCAACATCACCCTGATCCCAAAACCAGACAAAGACACTTCAAAGAAAGAAAACTACAGACCAATATCTCTAATGAACTTGGATGCAAAAATTCTCAATAAAATTCTGGCGAATCGAATACAAAAACATATCAGAAAACTTGTGCACCATGATCAAGTAGGATTCATCCCTGGGATGCAAGGCTGGTTCAATATACGGAAATCAATACATGCTATTCACCACATCAATAGGCTTAAAGACAAGAACCATATGATCATCTCGATAGATGCAGAAAAAGCATTTGACAAAATACAACATCCCTTTATGTTCAAAACATTAGAAAAACTAGGGATATCAGGAACTTACCTCAACATTGTAAAAGCTATATATGCTAAACCTCAGGCTAGCATCATCCTAAACGGAGAAAAACTGAAGGCATTCCCTCTAAAATCTGAAACAAGACAGGGATGTCCTCTATCACCACTTCTATTCAATTTAGTTCTCGAAGTACTAGCCAGAGCAATTAGACAGACAAAAGAAATTAAAGGCATAAAAATAGGAAAAGAAGAAATTAAATTATCGCTATTTGCAGATGACATGATAATTTACTTAACAGACCCAAAAGGATCTACAAAGAAGCTGCTAGAGTTAATAAATGAATTCAGCAAAGTGGCAGGATATAAAATCAGCACGCACAAATCAAAGGCATTCCTGTATATCAGCAACAAAACCTCTGAAATGGAAATAAGGAAAACCACTCCATTCACAATATCCTCAAAGAAAATAAGATACTTGGGAATCAACCTAACAAAAGAGGTGAAAGATTTATACAATGAAAACTACAGAACCTTAAAGAGAGAGATAGAAGAAGATCTCAGAAGATGGAAAAATGTACCCTGTTCATGGATAGGCAGAACTAACATCATCAAAATGGCGATATTACCCAAAGTTCTCTACAGGTTTAATGCGATGCCAATCAGAATCCCAAAGACATTTCTTGTAGAAATAGATAAAGCAATCATGAAATTCATATGGAAAAACAAAAGACCCAGAATAGCAAAAGCAATTCTAAGCAGGAAGTGTGAATCTGGAGGTATAGCGATACCAGAGCTCAAACTGTACTACAAAGCAATAGTAACAAAAACAGCATGGTACTGGTACCAAAACAGGCAGGTGGACCAATGGTACAGAATAGAGGACACAGAGACTAATCCACAAAGTTACAACTATCTTATATTTGATAAAGGGGCTAAAAACATGCAATGGAGGAAGGATAGCATCTTCAACAAATGGTGCTGGGAAAATTGGAAATCCATATGCAACAAAATGAAATTGAATCCCTTTCTCTCGCCAGCCACAAAAGTTAACTCAAAATGGATCAAGGAGCTAGATATAAAAACAGAGACAGTGCGTCTGATAGAAGGAAAAGTTGGCTACGATCTACATATTGTGGGGTCGGGCTCCAAATTCCTTAATAGAACGCCCGTAGCCCAAGAGTTAATGACAAGAATAAACAAATGGGACCTACTTAAACTAAAAAGTTTTTTCTCAGCAAGAGAAACAGTAAAAGAGGTAAATAGAGAGCCTACATCCTGGGAACAAATTTTTACCCCTCACACCTCAGACAGAGCCCTAATATCCAGAATGTACAAAGAACTCAAAAAATTAAACAATAAGATAGCAAATAATCCAATCAACAAATGGGCCAAGGACCTGAACAGACACTTCTCAGAGGAGGACATACAATCAATCCACAAGCACATGAGAAAATGCTCAACATCTCTAGCAATCAGAGAAATGCAAATCAAAACCACCCTAAGATACCATTTCACTCCTGTAAGATTGGCAGCCATTATGAAGTCAAACAACAATAAGTGTTGGCGAGGATGTGGGGAAAAGGGCACACTTGTTCACTGCTGGTGGGACTGCAAAATGGTGAGGCCAATTTGGAAAGCAGTATGGAGATTCCTGGGAAAGCTGGGAATGGATCCACCATTTGACCCAGCTATTGCCCTTCTTGGACTATTCCCTGAGGACCTTAAAAGAGCACACTATACGGATACGGCCACATCAATGATTATAGCAGCACAATTCACAATAGCTAGACTGTGGAACCAACCTAGATGCCCTTCAATAGATGAGTGGATAAAAAAATTGTGGCAGCTATACACAATGGAGTATTATGCAGCACTAAGAAACGACAAAATCATAGAATTTGCAGGGAAATGGATGGCATTAGAGCAGATTATGCTAAGTGAAGCTAGCCAAGCCCTAAAAAACAAATGTCAAATGTCTTCTTTGATATAAAGAGAGCCACTAAGAATAGAACAGGAAGGAAGAGCATGAGGAAAAGACTAACAGTAAACTAAGACGAATGGGGGGAGAGAAAGGAAGAGAGAAGGGAAAACATATTGAAATGGTAGGAGACCTTCAGTGATACACAAAATAATAAGAGGTTATGAGGGGCAAGGGGGTGGGGGGAAAAAGGGGAGAGAATTGAACAACAGCAAAGGAGGTAGAGAGGGATGTTGGGAGGGGAGGGAGGGAGGGGGGATAGTAGGGGATAGGAAATGTAGCAGAATACAACAGTCACTAATATGCCATTATGTAAAAATGTGAGTATGTAACAGAAGTGAGTCTGTATTATGTATTTGGGGAGTTCAAAACCCAATTGAGTCGAATGTATGAAAGATGATATGTCTTGAGCTCTGTAATGTTTTGAACAACCAATAAAAAAAAAACCACCAAGAACAAGGAAAAAAAAAAAAGAAAAAGGATCTTACAGAGAGCAAAGGTTGGAGACTGGGATGCAGAATAACTGATATGGAAAGTAGAGTTTGGAGACTGGGGTACAGAAGAAATGTTACAGACAGCAGAGGTTGGAGACTGCGGTACAGAAGAACTGTTACAGAGAGCAGAGTTTGGAGCCTGGGGTGCAGAAGGACTGTTGCAGAGAACAGCGGTTGGATACTGGGGTGCAGTAGAACCGTAGCAGAGAAAAGTATTTGGAGACTGAGGTGCAGAAAGACTGTTTTAGAGAGCAAAGTTTGGAGGCCGGGGTGAAGAATGATCTTACAGAGAGCAGAGTCTGGAGACTGGGGTGCAGAAGGACTGTTGCAGAGAGCAGAGGTTGAAGTCTGAGGTGCAGAAGGATCGTTGCAGAGAGAAGTGATTGGAGACTGGGGTGCAGAAATACTGTTATAGAAAGCAGATGCTGGCAATTGGGGAGCAGAAGGACCGTTACAAAGAGAAGAGGTTGGAGACTGCGATACAAAATGACTGTTACAGAGAGCAGAGGTTGGACCCTGGGTAGAAGAAGGATCCTTTCAGAGAGCAGATGTTGGAGACTAGGGTGCAGAAGGACTGTTACAGAGAGCAGAGGTTGGAGACTAAGTTGTAGATGGATCGTTACAGAGAGCAGAGGTTGGAGACTGGGGTGCAAAAGGACCGTTAGTGAGAGCAGAGGTTTGAGACTGAGGTGCAGAAGGACATTTACAGAGAGCAGATATTGGAGACTGGGGTGCAGATGGATTCTTACAGAGAGCAGAGGATGGAGACTGGGGTGCAGAAAAAGTGATACAAACAGCAGAGTTTGGAGATTGGGGTGTAGAAAAACTGTATAGAGAGCAGTGGTTTGAGACTGGGGTGCAGAAGGATTGTTACATAGAGCATAGGTTGGAGACTCGGGTGCAGAATGACTGTTACCGAGAGCAGAGTTTCGAGACTGTGGTGCAGAAGAACTGTTACAGAGAGCAGAGGTTGGAGACTGGGGTGTAGAAGGCCTGTTACAGAGATCAGAGGTTGGAGACTGAGGTGCAGAAGGATTGGTACAGAGAGGAGAGGTTGGCAACTGAGGTGCAGAAAGACTATTACAGAGAGCAGAGGTTGGGAACTGGGGTGCAGAAGGATCGTTGCAGAAAGCAGATGTTGGAACCTGAGGTGCAGATGGATCGTTGCAGAGATCAGAGTTTGGAGACTGAGGTGCAGAAGGATTTTTACGGAGATCAGAGCTTGGAGTCTAGGGTCAGAAACAAAGTTATAGAAAGCACACTTCAGAGACTGGGGAGCAGAAGAAATGTTGCAGAGAGCAGAGGTTGAAACTGGGGTGCAGTAGGACTATTGCAGAGAACAAATTTGGAGACGGAGGTGCAGAAGAACTGATACAGAGGGCAGAGGTTTGAGACTGAGGTCCAGAAGGATTGTAACAGAGATCAAAGTGTGGAGTCTAGGGTGCAGAATGAGTGTTACAGAGAGCAGAATTTTGAGATTGGGGTGCATAAGAACTGTTACCGAGAGCAGAGGTTGGAGACTGGGGTGCAGAAGAACTGTTGCAGAGAGCAGAGTTTGGAGAAGGAGGTGCAGAAGGACTGTTAAAAAGGGCAGAGATTGAAAACTGGAGTGCAGAAGGACCGTTGCAGAGAGCAGAGCTTGGAGCTTGGGGGAAGAAGGATCGTTGAAGAGAGAAAATGTTGGAGACTGGAGTGCAGAAGGACTGTTACAGAGAGCAGAGGTTAAAAACTGAGGTGCAAGAGGATCGTTTCAGAGAGTAGAGGTTGGAGACTGGGGTGCAGAAGGACCTTTACAGATTGCAGAGGTTGGATAGTGAGGTACAGAAGGACTTTTACAGAGAGGAGTGGTTGGAGACTGGGGTGATAAAGGATTCTTACAGAGAGCAGTGGATGGAGACTGGGGTGCAGAAAAAGTGTTACAAAGAGCAGAGTTTGGAAATTGGGGTTCAGAAGAACTTTTAAAGAGAGCAGAGTTTGGAGACTGGGGAACAGGAAGATCGTTACAGAGAGCAGAATTTGGAGACTGAGGTGCAGAAGGATCGTTACACAGAGCAGATTTTGGTTACTGGGGAGTAAAAGGACTGCTGCAGAGAGCAGAGCTTGGAGCTTGGGGAGAAGAAGAATCTTTGCAGAGAGCAGATGTTGGAGACTGTGGTGCAGAAGGAGTATTAAAGAGAGCAGAGGTTAAAGACTGAAGTGAATAAAGATCATTTCTGAGGGCAGAGTTTTGAGAATGGGGTGCAGAAGGACTGTTAAAGATTGCAGAACTTCGAGACTGAGGAACAGAATAAATTTGAAAGAGAGGAGAGTTTGGAGTCTGGGGTGCAAAAGGATTCTTACAGAAAGCAGAGAATGGAGACTGGGGTGCAGAAGGATCGTTGCAGAGAGAAGAGGTTGGAGAATCAGGTGGAGAAGGATCGCTATAGAGAGCAGAGTTTGGAGACTGGGTTTCAGCAGGACAGTTACAGAGAGCACAGGTTGGAGACTTGGGTTCAGAAGAAATGTTGCAGAGACCAGAGGTTGGAGAATGAGGTGGAGAAGTACTGTAGCAGAGAGCATAGGTTGTAGACTGGGGTGCAGAAGGACTGTTGCAGAGAGCAGTTGTTAGAGACTCTGATGCAGAAAGATCATTGCAGAGAGCAGAGGTTGGAGACTGCGGTTTAGAAGGACTGTTGCAGAGAGCAGAGGTTGGAGACTGAGGTGTAGAATGCCTATTACAGAGAGCAGAGGTTGAAGACTGAGGTGCAGAACGACTGTTTCAGAGATGAGAGGTTTGAGACTGGGGTTTAGTAGGATCATTGCAGAGAGCAGAGGTTGGAGACAGGCATGCAGAATGACCGTTGCATAGAGCAGAGTTTGGAGACATTTGTGCAGAAGACCTGTTACAGAGAGGAGAGTTTGGAGACTGGGGTGCAGAAGGACTGTGATAGAGAGCAGGGTTTGGAGACTGTGTTGCTGAAGGGATCTTACAGAGAGCAGAGGTTGGAGACTGAGCTGCAGGTGGACTGTTACAGAGAGCAGTGGTTGGAGACTGGGGTGCAGAAGAATCGTGGGGAGCAGAGGTTTCAGACTGAGGTACAGGTGGACTTTTACATAGAGCAGTGATTGGAGACTGGGGTGTAGAAGGACTGTTACAGAGAGCAGAATTTGGAGACTCAGGTGCAGAAAAACTGTTACAGGAAGCAGAGTTTGGAAATTAAGGTGCAGAAGGACCGTTACAGAGAGCAGAGTTTTGAGATTGTGGTATAGGACTGTTACCTAGAGCAGAGGATGGAGACTGGATTGCAGAAGCACTCTTACATAGAGCATAGGTTAGAGACTGAGGTGCAAAGGATAGATACAGAGGACAGATTTTTGAGACTGGGGTTCAGGCAGACTAATACAGAAAGCAGAGTTTGGAGACTGGGGTGTAGAAGGACCTTTACAAAGAGCAGAGTTTGGAGACTGCGAAACAGAAGGACTGTTACAGAAATCAGATCTCGGAGACTGGGAGCAGAAGGACAGTTGCAGAGAGCAAAGTTTTGAGACTGGGGTGGAGAAGGAATGTTATAGAGAGCAGAGTTTAGAAACTAGAGTGCAGAATGAACTTATAGAGAGCAGAGGTTGGAGATTGTGGTGCAGAAGGAATGTTACTGAGAGCAAAGGTTGCAGACTGGGGTCTAGAAGAATCGTTGCAGGGAGCAGAGGTTTGAGACAGGCATGCAGAATGACCGTTGCATAGAGCAGAGTTTTGAGAAATTTGTGTAGAAGTCCTGTTACAGAGAGCAGAAGTTGGAGACTGTTGTGCAGAAGGACAGGTACAAAGTGCAGAGTTTAAAAACTGGGTTGCAGAAGGATCTTGCAGAGAGCAGAGTTGGGAGACTGAGGTGCAGAAGGACTGTTACAGAGAGCCGAGGTAGGAGACTGGGGTGCAGAAGGGTCATTGCAGAGAGGAGAGTTTTAAGACTGAGGTGCAGAATGACTGTTGTAGAGAGCAGATGTTGGAGACTCGCATGCAGATGAACTGTTACAGAGAGCAGAGGTTGGATACAAGGTTGCAGAAGCATCTTACAGAGAGCAGAATTTGAAGACTGAGGTGCAGATGGACTGTTGCAGAGATCAGAGGTTGGAGACTGGGGTGCAGAAGGATCGTTGCAGAGACCACATTATGGAGACTAGTGTGCAGAAGGACTGCTACAGAGAGCAGAGTTGGAAGACTGGAGTCCAAAAGGCCTGTTACAGAGACAAGAGGTTGGAGACTGGGGTGCAGAAGGACTGTTATAGAGAGCAGAGTTTGGAGACTGGGGTGCAGAAGGCCTGCTACAGAGAACAGAGTTGGGAAACTGGCTTCCAGAAGGCCTGTTACAGAGAGGATCGGTTGGAGACTGGGGTGCAGAAGGACTGTTATAAAGAGCAGAGTTTGGAGACTGGGTTGCTGAACGATCTTAAGGAGAGAAGAGGTTGGAGACTGAGGTACAGGTGGACTGTTACAGAGAGCAGTGGTTGGAGACTGAGGTGCAGAAGTACCATACAGAAAAGAGAGCTGTCAGACTGAGGTGCAGAAGGACTGTAACAGAGAGCAGAAGTTGGAGACAGTGGTGTAGACGTACTGTTAGAAAGAGCAGAGTTTGGAGACTGAGGTGCAGAAGGACTGTTACAGAAAGCAGAGGTTGGAAATTGGAGTGCAAATGGACCGTTAAAAAGACCAGAGTTTGGAGACTGCGGTATAGAAAAACTGTTACAGAGAGCAGAAGTTGGAGACTGGGGTGTAGAAGGAATGTTACAGAGAGCACAGGTTGGAGACTGAGGTTCAGAAGGATAGATACAGAGAGCAGAGTTTTGAGACTGGTGTTCAGAAGGGCTGATATAGAGAACAGTGTTTGGAGACTGGGGTGCAGAAGAATCGTGCAGAGAGCAGAGGTGTCAGACTGAGGTGCAGAAGGACTGTTAAAGAGAGCATAGGTTGAAGACTGAGGTGTAGAAGGACTGTTACAGAGAGCAGAGTTTGGAGACTGAGGTGCAGAAGGACTGTTACAGAGAGCAGAGGTTGGAGACTGGGGTTCAGAAGGCCTGTTACGGAGAGCAGAGTGTGGAGAAGGGCCCTAGAATGACTGATACAGATCATAGAGTTTGGTGACTGGGTTGAAGAAGGATCTAACACAGAGCAGATGTTGGGGACCCAGGTGCAGAAGGACTGTTACAGAGAGTAGAGGTTGGACTGAGGTACAAAAGGATCGTAGCAGAGATCAGTGTTTTAAGACTGAGGTGCAGAAGGACTGTTGTAGAGACCACAGGTTTTAGACTGGTGTGCAGAAGGACTGTTACAGAGAGCAGAGGTTGAAGACTGGGGTGTAGAAGGCTTCTTATAGAAAACAGACTTTGGAGACTGGGGTGCAAAAGGCCTGTTACAAAGAGGAGAGTTGGAAGAAGTTGTGCAGAAGGACTGTTAAAGAAGGCAGAGTTGGGAGACTGGGTTGCAGAAGGATCTTACATAGAGCAGATGTTGGAGACCGAGGTGTAGAATGATCGTTGCAGAGAGAAGAGTTTGGAGACTGGGGTGCACAAGGCCTTTTACAGAGAGCAGAGATTGGAGACTGGGGTGCAGAAGGCCTGTTAAAGAGAGCAGAGGTAGAAGACTGGCGTGCAGAAGGACTGTTATTGAGAGCAGAGTTAGGAGACTGGGTGGAAAAAGGATCTTACAGAGAGCAGAGTTTGGAGACTGAGGTGAAGGAGGACTGTTACAGAGAACAGTGGTTGGAGACTGGAGTTCATAAGGATCCTGCAGAGAGAAGAAGTTTCAGACTAAGGTGTAGATCGAGTGTTACAGAGAGAAGAGGTTGGAGACTGAGGTGTAGAATGATTGTTACAGGGACCAAATTTTGGAGACTGTGTTGCAGAAGGATCTTATATAAATCAGCATTTGGAGACTGAGGTGCAGAAGGACTGTTACAGAGAGCAGATATTGACGTCTTGGGTGCAGAAGGATTGTTGCAGAGAGCAAAATTTTCAGACTGAGGTGCAGAAAGACTTTTGTAGAGAGCAGATGTTTTAGACTGGGGTGCAGAAGGTTCGTTGCAGAGAGTAGAAGTTGGAGAGTGCAGGACAGAAGGACTGTTCCAGAGAACATAGGATGGATACTAGGGTACACAAGGACTTTTTCAGAGAGCATATTTCGGATACTGTTTTTCAGAAGGACTGTTTCAGAGAGCAGAAGTTGTAGAATGGGGTGCAAAAGGACTATGGAGAGAGCAGAGGTTGGAGACTGAGGTTCAGAAGGACGGAGAAAGAAAGCATAGGTTGGAAACTGGTGTGCAAAAGGACCTTAACAGAGAGCAGAGTTTGGAGACTAGGGAGCATTACGAGTGTTGCAGAGTACAGAGGTAGGAGACTGGGGTGCAGCAGGACCGTTTCAGAAAGCAGAGGTTTACGACTGGCATGGAGAAGTAATATTGCAGAGAGCAGAGTTTGGAAACTTGGGTCAGAAGGATATTTCAGACAGCAGAGATTGGAGACTGGGGTGCAGAAGGATCGTTGCAGAGAGCAGAGTATGGACACTGGGGTGCAGAAGGACTGTTGCAGAGAGTAGATGTTGGAGACTGGGGTGCAGAAAGACTGTTTAGAGAGCAGATGTTGGACACTGGGGTGCAGAAGTACTCTTTCATACAGCAGAGGTTGAAGACTGAGGTGGAGAAGGACTGTTACAGAGAGCAGCATTTGGAGACTTTGCTGCAGAAGGACTGTTACACAGAGCACACGTTGCAGACTGGGGTGCAAAAGGAAATTTGCAGACAGCAGAGGTTGGAGACTGGGGTGCATAAGGACTGTTGCAGATAGCAGAGTTTGGATATGAGGTGCAGAAAAACTGTTACAGAGAGCAGAGATTGTAGACTGGGGTGCAAAAGGACTGATACAGAAAGCAGATGTTGGAGACTGGGGTGAGAAGGACCGTTACAGAGAGAAGAGTTTGGAGACTGCGGTACAGAAGGATTGTTACAGAGAGTAGGGGTTGGCAAATAGGGTGCAGAATAATTGTTGAAAGAACAGAGTTTTGAGAATGAGGTGCAGAAGGACTGTTACAGAGAGCAGAGTTTTTAGACAAGGTTGCAGAAGTATCTTACAGAGAGCAGAGATTGTAGACCGAGGTGAGGCAGGACTGTTACAGAGCACAGAGGTTGGAGATTGGGGTGCAGAAGGATTGTTATAGAGAACAGACTTTGGAGACTGGGGTGCAGAAGGCCTGTTACAGAGAGGAGAGTTGGGAGAAGTCGTGCAGAAGGACTGTTACAGAGGGCAGTGTTTGGAGACTGGTTTGGAGAAAGAACTTACAAAGAGCAGATTTGGAGAGTGAGGTGCAGAAGGACTGTTACAGAGAGTAGAGGCTGGAGACTGAGGCACAGAAGAATTGTTACAGAGAGCAGAGTTTGGAGACTGGGGTGCAGAAGGACTGTTCCACACACCAGAGGTTGGAGACTTGGGTGTCGAAGGACTATTGCAGAAACCAGAAGTTGGAATCTGGGGTGCTGACGGACTGTTGCAGAGAGCAGATGTAGGAGACTGAGATGCAGAAGGACTGTTACAAAGAGCAGATGTTTGAGACTGGCGTGCAAAAGGACTGATACAGAGAGCAGAGTTTGGAGACTGGGTTGCAGAAGGGCTGTTACAGAGTGCAGAGTTTGGAGACTGGGTTGCAGAAGGATCTTACGTAGAGCAGAGTTTGGAGTCTGAGGTGCAAAAGGACTGTTACATAGAGCAGAGTTTAGAGACTGGGATGCAGAAGGATCATTGCAGAGAGCAGATGTTGGACACTGGGGTGCAGAAGGACTGTTACACAGAGCAGAGGTTGAAGACTGAGGTGAAGAAGGACTGTTACAGAGAGCATATGTGGGAGACACGCGTACAGGACTGAAGTTCGAGACTCAGGTGCAGAAGGAACGTTGTAGAGAGCCGAGATTCGAGACTAAGGTGCAGAAGGATTGTTATAGAGAGCAGAGTTTGGAGACTGGGGTCTATAAGGACTGTAGCAGAGAGTAGAGGCTAGAGAATAAGGTGCAGAGGGACAATTACACAGAGCACAGGTTGGAGACTGGGGGAAGAAGGACTGATACAGAAAGCAGAGGTTGGAGACTCGGGTGTGGAAGTACCCTTACACAGAGCAGTGGTTGGAGAATGCAGTAAAGAAGGACTGTTTTAGAGAGCAGAGTTTGGAGACTGGGGTGGAGAAGGACTGTTGCAGAGAGCAAATATTGGAGACTGGGGTGCAAAAGGACTTTTGCAGAGAGCAGAGGATGAAGACTGTGATGCAGAAAGTCTTTTGAAGGGATCAGAGGTTGCAGACTGAGTTGCAGAAGGACTGTTACAGAAGGCAGAGTTCTGAGACTGTGGTGCAAAACGACTGATACAGAAAGCAGAGGGGAGAGAACTGAACAACAGCAGAGGAGGTAGAGAGGGAAGATGGGAGGGGAGGGGAGGGGAGGGGGCATAGTAGGGGATAGGAAAGGTAGCAGAATACAACAGTCACTAATATGCCATTATGTAAAAACGTGAGTATGTAACAGAAGTGAGTCTGTATTATGTATTTGGGGAGTTCAAATCTCAATTGAGTCGAATGTATGAAAGATGATATGTCTTGAGCTCTGTAATGTTTTGAACAATCAATAAAAAAAAAAAAACTAAAAAAAAAAAAAAAAAAAAAAAACAGAAAGCAGAGGTTGGATACTGGGGTGCATAAGGACCCTTACGGAGAAAAGCAGATGGAGACTGCGGTACAGAAGGACTGTTACTAAGAGCAGAGGTTGGAGACTGGGGTTCAAAAGAACTGATGTAGAGACCGGAGGTTAGAGACTGGGAAGCTGAAGGATCGTTGGGGCTATCAGAGTATGGAAACTGGGGTGTAGAAGGACTGTTGCAGAGAGCAGAGTTTGGAGACTGGGGTTTAGAATTACTGTTGCAGAGAGCAGACGTTGGAGAGTGGGGTGCAGAAAGACTGTTGCATAGAGCAGAGGTTGGAGACTGAGGTACAATACGAGTGTTAAAGAGAGCAGAGGTTGAAGAATGGGATGCAGAAGGATTATTGCAGAGAGCAGAGTTTTCAGACTGAGATACTGAAGAACTGTTGCAGAGAGAAGATGTTGGAGACTGGGTTTCAGAAGGACTGTTGCAGAGAGCAGAGGTTGGAGACTGAGGTGCAGAAGGAAGTTTGCAGAAAGCTGAATTTTCAGACTGAGGTGAAGAAGGACTGTTAAGAGAGCTGAGGTTGTAGACTGGGGTGCAGAAGGACTGATACAGAAAGCAGAGTTCGGAGACTGGGCTGCAGATGGAACTGTTGCAGAGACCAGAGGTTTGAGACTGTGGTAGAGAAGGACTGTTGCAGAGAGCAGATGTTGGAGACTTGGGTGCAGAAGTATCATTTGTGCGAGCAGATTATGGAGACTGGGGTTTAGAAGGACCGTTTCAGAGAACAGAGGTTGGAGTCTTAGGTTCAGAAGGACCATTGCAGAAAGCAGAGGTTGGAGACTGGGTTTCAGAAGGATCCTACAGAGAGCAGAGTTTGGAAAGGTAGGAGCAGAAGGATTGTTGCAAAGAGCAGAGGTTGGAGATAGGGGCGCAGAAGTACTTTTGCAGAGAACAGAGATTTGAGTCTGAGGTGCAGAAGGACTGTTACCGAGAGCAGAGTTTGGAGACTGGTGTGCAGAATTACTGATACATAACGCAGAGTTTGGAGACTTGGGTGCAGAAGGACTGTTACAGAGAGCAGAGATTGGACACTGCAGTACAGAAGGACTGTTACAGAGAGCAGAGGTTGAAGACTGGGGTGCAGAGGGATTTTTGCAGAGAGCAGAGGTTGCAGAGTGAGGTGTAGAAAGACTGTTACAGAGAGCAGAGTTTGAAAACTGTGGTGCAGAAGGAGTAATCCAGAAAGCAGAGGTTGGAGACTGGCGTGTAGAAGGACTGTTTCAGAGAGCAGAGTTTGGAGACTGGCTTGGAGAAGTACTGTTGCAGACAGCAGATGTTGGAGACTGGGGTGCAGAAGAAATGTGACAGAGAGCAGAATTTAAAGACTGGGGTGTATATGGATTATTGCAAAGAGCGGAGGTTGCAGACTGAGATGCAGAAGGACTGATACAGACAGCAGTGTTTTAAGAATGTGGTGCAAAAAAACTGATACAGTAAGCAGAAGTTGGACAATGTAGTGCAGGAAAACCCTTACAGATAAGAGAGTTTGGAGACTGCGGTACAGAAGGACTGTTACAGAGAGCAGAGGTTTTAGACTGGGGTGCAGAAAAACTATTGTAGTGATCAGAGTTTGAAGACTGGGATGCAGAAGGACCATTGCAGAAAGCAGAGGTTGGAGACTGGGTTTCAGAGATTTGAGTCTGAAGTGCAGACGGACTGTTACAGAGAGCAGAGTTTGGAGACTGGGGTGCAGAAGCACTGATACAGAAAGCAGAGTTTGGAGACTGGGGTTATGAAGGACCCTTACAGAGAACTGAGGTTGAAGACTTCGGTACAGAAGAACTGTTGTTGAGAATAAGGTTGGAGACTGGGGTGAAGAGGGACCATTGCAGAGAGCAGAGGTTGGAAACTGGGGTGCAGAAGGAATGTTACAGAGAGCAGAATTTAGAAACTGGGGTACAAAAAGATCTTATAGAGAGCAGAGTTTGTAGACTCGGTTGCAGAGAGACTGTTGCAGAGCAGACGTTGGAGACTAAGGTGCAGAAAAATCGTTGCAGAGAGCAGATTATGGAGATGGGGGTATAAAAGGACTGTCTCAGAGAGCAGAGTTTGGAGACTTGTGTGTAGAAGGACTGTTGAAGAAAGCAGTTGTAGGAGACTGAGGTTCAGAAGGACTGTTTCAGAGAGCAGAGTTTTTAAACAGGGGTTCAGAAGGACTGATAAAGAGAGCAGAGATGAAGACTGAGGTTCAGAAGGAATGTTACAGAGAGAAGAGGTTGGAGACTGGGGTGCAGAAGGACTGATACCGAAAGCAGAGGTGAGAGACTGGGGTACAGAAGGACCGTTACAAAGAGCAGAGGTTGGATACTGCAGTACAAAAGGACTGTTACAGAGAGCAGATGTTGAAGTCTGTGGTGCAGAATGACTGTTGCAGAGAACAGAAGTTGGAGACTGAGGTGCAAAAAGACCGTTGCTGAGAGCAGAGGTTAAAGACTAATGTGCAGAAGGATTGTAACAGAGAGTATAGTTTGGAGACTGGGGTGCAGAAGGACTGTTACAGAGAGTAGAGTTTGGAGTCTTTGGTGCAGAAGGATCTTTCAGAGAGCTTACGTTGGGGACTGGGATACAGAAGGACTTTTGCGGAGAGCAGAGTTTGGAGACTGGGGTGCATAAGGACCGTTGCTGAGAACAGATGTTGATGAATGGGGTGCAGAAGGACTGTTACAGAGAGAAGAGTTTGGAGACTGGGTTGTAGAAGTTTCTTTCAGAGAGCAAGGTTTGGAGAATGAGGTGCAGAAGGACTGTTACAAAGAGCAGATGTTGGAGAGTGGGGTGCAGACGGACTGTTTAAGAGAGCAGAGCAGAGGTTGGATACTGGGGTATAGAATATCTGTTGAAGAGAGCACATGTTGGAGATTGGGGTGCAAAAAGACTGTTGCAGAGAGCAGAGGTTGAAGACTGAGGTGTAGAAGGACTGTTACAGAGTTCAGATGTTTGAGACTGGGATGCAGAAGCATAGTTGCAGAGAGCAGAAGTTGGAGACTGAGGTGTAGAAAGATCATTGCAGAGAGCAGAGGTTTGAGATTGGGGTGCAGAAGGACTTTTACAGAGAGAACAGGTAGGAGACTGGGGTGCAGAAGGAATGTTGCAGAGAGCAGATGTTGGAGATTGTGGTGCAGGAGGACTTTTGCAGAAAGCAGAGGTTGGAGACTGAGGTGCAGAAAGACTGTTAAAGAGAGCAGATATTGGAGACTGGGGTGCAGAAGAACTTATAGAGAAAGCAGATATTGGATACTGGGGTGAAGAAGGACGGATAAAGAGAGCAGAGGTTGGAGACTTTGGTGGAGAAGGACTGGTATAGAGGGCAGAGGTATGACACTGGGATGAAGAACGACTGTTGCAGAGAACAGAGTTTGGAGACTGGGGTGCAGAAGGACTGTTGCAGAGAGCAGATGTTGGAGACTGGGGTGCACAAGCATCATTGCAGAGAGTAGCTGTTGGAGACTGGGGTGAAGAATTTATCTTACAGAGAGCACTGGTTGGAGACTGGGGTGCAGAAGGCCTGTTACAGAGAGCAGAGATTGGAGACTGGGGTGCATAATGTGTTTCAATGAGCAGAGTATGTGGACTAAGTTTAAAAGGGTCTTACAGAAAGCAGAGGTTGGAGACTGATGTACACAAGGACTGTTAGAGAGAGTGTAGTTTTAAGAGTGGGGTGCAGAAGGATTGTTGCAGAGAGCAGAGTTTCAGACTGAGGTACAGAAGAACTTTTGCAGAGAGAAGATGTTAAAGACTGGGTGTACAAGGACTGTTGCAGCGAGCAGAGGTTGGAGACAGGATGCAGAAGGATTCTTGCAGAGAGCAGAGGTTGAAGACTGGGGTGCCGAAGGACAGATACAGAGAGCATATCTTGGAAACTGGGGTGAAGAAAGCCTGGTACAGAGAGCAGAGTTTGGAGACTGGGGTGCATGAGGACTGTTACAGAGAGCAGAGTTTTGAGACTGGGTTGCAGAAGGATCTTACAGAGAGCAGAGCTTGCAGACTGAGGTGCAGAAGGATTGATACAGACAGCAGAGTTTGGAGACTGGGGTGTAGAAGGACTATTGCAGAGAACAGAGGTTTTAGACTGGCGTGTAGAAGGACTGTAGCAGAGAGCAGAGGTTGGAGACTAAGGTGCAGAAGGACAGTTACACAGAACAGTGTTAGGAGACTCGGGTGCAGAAGGACCCTTACAGAGAGCAGTGGTTGGAGACTGCAGTACAGAAGGACTGTTATAGAGAACAGAGTTTGGAGACTGGGTTGCAGAAAGAACATCGAAGAGAGCAGAGGTTGGAGACTGGAGTGCAGAAGGATCTTACAGTGAGAAGAGGTTGGAGTCTGGGATGCAGAAGGACTGTGGCAGAGAGCAGACGTTGGAGACTGGGGTGCAGAAGGATTATTGCAGAGAGCAGAGGTTGGAGTCTGGGGTGCAGAAGGACTGTTGCAGAGAGCAGAGGTTGGAGACTGGGTTGTAAAAGTTTCTTTCAGAGAGCAGAGTTTGGAGACTCTGGTGCAGAAGGACTTTTACAGAGAGCAGAGTTTGGAGACTGGGGTGCACAAGCATCGTTGCAGAGAGTAGATGTTGGAGACTGGGGTGAAGAATTTCTCATACAGAGAGCAGTGTTTGGAGACTGGGGTGCAGAAGGCCTGTTACAGAGAGCAGGGATTAAAGACTGGGGTGCAGAATGTGTTTCAGTGAGTAGAGTTTGTGGAGTAAGTTTAAAAGGGTCTTACAGAAAGCAGAGGTTTCTGATGTACAGAAGCACTGTTACAGAGAGTAGAGTTTGAAGACTGGGGTGCAGAAGGATTGTTGCAGAGAGCAGAGTTTTCAGACTGAGGTACAGAAGAACATTTGTGGAGAGCAGATGTTGGAGACTGGGGTTCACAAGGACTGTGGCAGCGAGCAGAGTTTTGAGACTGGGGTGCCAAAGGATCTTTGCAGAGAGCAGAGGATGAAGACTGAGGGGCAGAAGGATCGTTGCGGAGAGCAGAGGTTCGAGACTGTTGTGCAAAAGGATCATTAAAGAGAGCAGAGTTTGGAACCTGAGGTGCAGAAGGATTGATACAGCGAGCAGAGGATGGAGACTGGGGTGCAGAAAAATTATTGCAGAGAGCAGAGGTTTTAGACTGGCGTGTAGAAGGACTGTTGCAGAAAATTGAGGATGGAGATTGGGGTGCAGAAAGACTGTAGCAGAGAGCAGAGGTTAAAGACTAAGGTGCAGAAGGACAGTTACACAATACAGAGTTTGGAAACTCGGGTGCAGAAGGACCCTTACAGAGAGCAGTGGTTGGAGACTGCAGTACAGAAGGACTGCTACAGAGAACAGAGGTTGGAGACTGGTGTGAAGAAGAACTGTTGCAGAGAGTAGATGTTGGATACTGTGGGGCAGAAGGACTGATGCAGAGAACAGAGGTTGGAAACTGGGGTGCAGAAGGAACTTTGAAGAGAGAAGAGGTTGGAGACTGGTTTCCAGAAGGATCTTACAGTGAGAATAGTTTGGAGTCTGGAATGCAGAAGGACTGTGGCAGAGAGCAGACGTTGGAGACTGGGATGCAGAAGGATTACTGCAGAGAGCAGAGGTTGAAGACTGGGGTGCAGAAGGACTGTCGCAGAGAGCAGAGGTTGGAGACTGAGGTTCAGAAGGACTGTTACAGAGAGCGGAGGTTCAATACTGAGGTGCAGAAGGATCGTTACAAAGAGCAGATGTTGGAGACAGGGGTGCAGATGGACTTTTACAGAGAGCACTGGTTTGATACTGGGGAGCAGAAGAAATGTTGCAGAGAGCAGATAATGAAGACTGGGGTGCAGAAAGACTGCTGCCGAAAGCAGAGTTCGGAGACTTGGGGCAGAAGGACTGTTTCAGAGAGCAGAGGTTGGAGACTCGGGTGCAAGAAAATCGTTGCAGATAGCAGAGTTTTCAGACTGAGGTACAGAAGAACTGTTGCAGAGAGCATATGTTGTAGACTGGGTTGCACATGGACTGTTGCAGCGAGTAGAGGTTGGAGACTGGGGTGCAGAAGGATCGTTGCAGAGAGCAGACGTTAGAGGCTGGGGTGCAGATAGACTGATACAGAGAGCAGAGGTTGGAGACTGGAGTGCAAAAGGCCTGTGACAGAGAGCAGAATTTGGAGACTGGGGTGATTAAGGACTGTTACAGAGAGCAGAGTTTGGAGACTGGGTTTCAGAAGGATCTTACAGAGAGCAGAGAATGGAGACTTAGGTGCAGAAACCCTGTTACAGAGAGTAGAAGTTGGAGACTGAGGTGCAGAAGGAACGTTGAAGAGAGCAGAGGTTGGAGACTGAGGTGCAGAAGGATTGTTACAGAGAGCAGAGGTTAGAGACTGCGGAGCAGAAGGAATGTTGCAGAGACCAGTGGTTTTAGACTGGTATGTGCAAGGACTGTTGCAGAGAGCAGAGGTTGGAGATTGGGGTCCAGAAAGACTGTAGCAGAGAGCAGAGGTTGGAGACTAAGGTGCAGAAGGACAGTTACTCAGAGAAGAGTTTGGAGACTGGGATGCAGAAGGACTGACACAGAAAGCAGAGGTTGGAGACTCGGATGCAGAAGTACCCTTACAGAGAGCAGAGGTTGGAGAATGCAGTACAGGAAGACTGTTACAGAGAGCAAAGTTTGGAGACTGGGGTGGAGAATGGCTGTTGCAGAGAAAAGATGTTGGAGACTGTGGTGAAAAAGGACTGTTGCAGAGAGAAGAGGATGGAGACTGGGGTGCACAAGGACTCTTGCAGAGAGCAGAATTTGCAGACTGAGTTGCAGAAGGACTCTTACAGAGGGCAGAGTTTGGAGACTGTGGTTCAAAACGACTGATACAGAAAAAAGAGGTTGGATACTGGGGTGTATAAGGACCCTTACAGAGAACAGAGGTTGGAGACTGTGGTACAGAAGGACTGTTATAGAGAGCAGAGGTTGGAGTCTGCGGTGCATCAGAACTGATGTAGAGAACAGAGTTTGGAGACTGTGGTGCAGAAGGATCATTGGGGCCATCAGAGTATAGAGACTGGGGTGTAGGAGGACTGTTGCAGAGAGCAGTGATTGGAGCCTGAGGTACAGAAAGACTGTTACAAAGAGCAGAGGTTGGAGACTGGGGTGCAGATGGATTATTGCAGAGAGCAGTTTTCAGACTGAGGTACAGTAGAACTGTTTCAGACTGGGGTTAACTAAAACTGTTGCAGCTAGCAGAGTTTTCAGACTGGGGTTCAGAAGGATCGTTGCAGAGAGCAGAGGTTTGAGATGGGGTTCAGAAGGACTTTTACAGAGAGCACAGGTTGGCACTGGGGTGCAGAAAGATGTTGCAAAAGCAGAAGTTGGAGATTTGTTTGCAGAAGGACTGTTGCAGAAAGCACAGTTTGGAGACTGAGGCGCAGAAGGACTTTTGCAGAGAGCAGAGGTTAAAGACTGGGGTGCAGAAGGACTGTTACAGAGAGGAGACGTTGAAGACTGGGTTTCAGAAGTATCTTACAGAGAAAAGAGTTTGGAGACTGAGATGCAGAAGGACTGTTACAGAGAGTGAAGGTTCGAGACCGGGGTGCAGAAAGATCGTTACAGAAAGCAGAGGTTGGAGACTGGGGTGCAGACGGACTTTTACAGAGAGCAAAGGTTTGATACTGGGGTGTAGAAGAATGTTGCAGAGAGCAGAGTTTGGAGACTGAGGTGCAGAAGGACTGTTGTTTAAAGCAGATGTTGGCAATTGAGATTCTGTAGGACAGTTTCATAGAGCAGAGTTTGGAGAGTGGGGTGCAGAAGGATTATTGCAGAGAGCAGAGTTTTCAGAATGAGGTACAGAAGAAATTTTGCAGAGAGCAGATATTGTAGACTTGAATGTACAAGGACTGTTGCAGCGAACAGAGTTTGGAGACTGGGGGTGCAGAAGAATCATTGCAGAAAGCAGACGTTGGAGACTGGCGTGCAGATGGACTGATAAAGAGAGCAGAGGTTGAAGACTGGGGTTCAGAAGGCCTGTTACAGAGAGCAGAGTTTGGAGGCTGGGGTGATTAAGGACTGTTACAGAGAGAAGAGTTTGGAGACTGGGTTGCAGAAGGATCTTACAGAGAGCAGAGATTTGAGACTGAGGTGAAGAAGCACTGTTACAAAGAGAAGAGGTTGGATACTGAGGTGCAGAAGGTCTCTTGCTGAGAGCAGAGGTTGGAGACTGAGGTGCAGAAGGACTGTTGCCGAGAGTAAAGGTTTTAGACTGGGGTGCAGAAGGACTAATACAGAAAGCAGATATTGGAGTCTGGGGTACAGAAAGACCATTAGAGAGAGCAGAGTTTGGATTCTGCAGTACAGGAGAACTGTTACAGAGAGCACAGGTTGGAGACAGGGGTGCAGAAGGACTGTAAAATAAAGCAGATGTTGGTAACTAGGGTGCCGAAGGACTGTTGCAGAGATCAGAGTTTGGTGACAGCGGTGCAGAAGGATCTTACAGAGAGAAGAATTTGTAGACTGAGGTGCAGAAGGACTGTTCTGGAGATCAGAGGTTGGAGACTGGGGTGCAGTAGGATCATTGCAGAGAGCAGAGGTTAAAGACTGGGGTGCAGAAGGATCGTTGCAGAGAGCAGATTTTGGAGACTGGGGTGCAAAAGGCCTGCTACAGAGAGCAGATTTGTAGACTGGCGTACAGAAGGCCTGTTACAGAGAGGAGAGGTTGGAGACTGGGATGCAGAAGGACAGTTACAGACAGCAGAGTGTTAACTGGATTGCTGAAGGATCTTATAGAGAGCAGAGGTTGGAGACTACGGTATAGAAGGACTGTTACAGAGAGCAGAGGTGGGAGACTTGGGTGCATTAGGACTGTTACAGAAATCACAGGTTGGAGACTGAGGTGCAGACGGATAGACACAGAGAGCAGAGGTTGGAGACTGGAGTTCAGAAGGACTGATACAGAAAGCAGAGGTTGGAGACTGGGGAGCAGAAGGACCGTTACAGAGAGCAGAGTTTGGTGACTGCGGTACAGAAGGATTGTTACAGAGAGCAGATACTGGAGACTGGGGAGCAGAAAGACTGTTGCAGAGAACAGAGTTTGGAGACAGGGGTGCCGCAGGACCCTTGCAGAAAGCAGAGGTTGGCGACTGGGGTCTAGAAGGAACGTTAGAGAGCAGAGTTTGGAAACTGAAGTGCAGAAAGATCTTACAGAGAGCACAGGATGGAGACTGTGGTGCAGAAGGACTGTTGCAGAGCAGACGTTGGAGACTGGGGTCCAGTAAGATCGCTGAAGAGAGCAGAGTTTGCAGACTGAGGTGCAGAAGGTTGCTGCAGAGAGCAGATGTTGGAGACTGGGTTTCAGAAGAACTGTTGTAGAGAGAAGAGGTTGGAGACTGAGGTATAGAAGAACTGTTACATAGAGTAGAGGTAAGAGACTAAAGTTCAAATGGATCTTACAGAGAGCAGAGGTTGGAGACTGAGGTGCAGAAGGATTGTAAGAGACACCTGAGGTTGGAGACTGGGGTGCAGGAGATTCGTTGCAGACAGCAGAGTTTTCAGACTGTAATGCATAAGGACTGTCGCAGAGACCAGATGTTGGTGAGTGGGGTGTAGAATGACTGTTGCAGAGATCATAGTTTGGAGACTGAGGTGCAGAAGGACTTTTACAGGAATCAGAGGTTGGAATTTGGGTTGCAGAAGTAATGTTAAAGAAAGCAGAGTTTGGAGACTGCGGTTTAGGACTGTTACCGAGAGCAGAGGTTGGAGACTGGGATGCAGAGGGACTCTTACAGAAAGCAAAATTTGGAGACTTAGGTGCAGAAGGATGGATACAGAGAACAGAGGCTGGATACTGGGATTCAGACAGGCTGATACAGAAAGCAGAGTTTGGAGACTGGGGTGTAGAAGAACCGAAACTGAGAGCACTGGTTGGACACTGTGGTAAAGAAGGACTGTTACAGAGAGCAGATCTCAGAGACAGGAGAGAAGAAAGACTGTTGCAGAGAGAAGAGGTTGGAGAATGAGGTGCAGAAAGACTGTTACAGATAGCAGAGTTTGGAGACTGGGGTGCAGAAGGGCTCTTACACAGAGCAGAGTTTGGAGACTGGGGTGTAGAAGAACCGAAACTGAGAGCACTGGTTGGACACTGTGGTAAAGAAGGACTGTTACAGAGAGCAGATCTCAGAGACAGGAGAGAAGAAAGACTGTTGCAGAGAGAAGAGGTTGGAGAATGAGGTGCAGAAAGACTGTTACAGATAGCAGAGTTTGGAGACTGGGGTGCAGAAGGGCTCTTACACAGAGCAGAGTTTGGAGACTGGGGTGCAGAAGGACTGTTACAGAGAGCAGAGTTTAGAGACTGGGGTTCAGATGAATCTTACAGAGAGCAGAGTTTAGAGACTGGCGTGCAAAAGGAATATTGGACAGAGCAGAGGTTGGAGACTGAGGTGGAGAAGAATCGTTGCAGATAGAGGAGGTTGGAGACTGGGGTGCAGAAGGCCTCTTACACAGAGCAGAGTTTGGAGACTGGGTGGCAGAAGTTCTGTTAAGGAGAGCAGAGGTTGAAGACTGTTGTGCAGAAAAACTGTTAAAGAGTGCAGAGTTTAAAGACTTGGTTTCAGAAGGATGAAACAGAGGGCAGAGTTGAAAGACTGTGGTGCAAATAGATGGTTACAGAGAGCAGAGGTAGGAGACTGGGGTGCAGAAGGGTCGTTGCAGAGAGCAGAGTTTTCAGACTGAGGTGCAGAATGACTGTGGCAGAGAGCAGATGTTGGAGACTGGAGTGCAGAAGGACTGTTGCAGAGAGCAGATATTGGTAACTAGAGTCCAGAAGAACTGTTTTAGAAAGCAGAGGTTGGAGACTGAGTTGCAGAAAGACTCTGCAGAGATCAGAGGTTGGAGACTGAGATGAAAAAAGACTCTTACAGAGAGCAGAGTTTGGAGACTGGGGTAAAGAAGAACTGATACAGAAAGCAGAGATTGGAGTCTGGGGTGCAGAAAGACCGTTACAGAGAGTAGAGTTTTGATACAGCAGTACAGGAGGACTGTTACAGAGAGCAGAGGTTGAAGACTGGGGTGAAGAAGTACTGTAGCAGAGAGCAGATGTTGGTAACTAGGGTGCAGAAGGACTGTTGCAAAGAACAGAGTTTGGAGACTGGGGTGCAGAATGACTATTACACAGAGCAGAGGTTGGAGACAGGGGTGCAGAAGGATCTTACAGAGAGCAGAATTTGAAGACTGAGGTGCATAAGGACTTTTGCAGAGATCAGAGGTTGGACACTGGGGTGCAGTAGGATCATTGCAGAGAGCAAAGTTTCGAGACTGGCGTGCAGAATGATCGTTGCAGAAAGCATAGGATGGAAACTGAAGTGCAGAAGGCCTGCTATAGAGAGCAGAGTTTTGAGACAGGCATGCAGAAGGCCTGTTACAGAGAGGAGAGGTTGGAAATTGGGGTGCAGTAGGATCCTTACAAAGAGCAGAGGTTGGAGACTGCGGTATAGAAGGAGTGTTACAGAGAGCAGAGACTGGGTTGCTGAAAAAAACTTACATAGAGCAGAGGTTGTAACTTCTGACGTGTAACTTCACTGTTACAGACTGCAGTGGTTGAAGACTAGGCACAAAAGTATCGTGCACAGAGCAGAGGTTTCAGACTGAGGTGCAGAAGGACTGTTACAGAGAACAGAGGTTGGAGACTGAGGTGTAGGAGTGTTACAGAGAGCAGAGCTTGGAGACTGAGGTGCAGAAGGACTATTACAGGAAGCAGAGTTTGGAAATTGGGTTGCAGAAGGACTTTTACAGAGAGCAGAGGTTGCAGACTGCGATATAGGATTGTTATCGAGAAAAGATGTTGGAGACTGGGGTGCCGAAGGACTCTTACATAGAGCACAGGTTGGAGACTGAGGTGCAGAAAGATAGATACAGAGAACAGAGGTTCGAGACTGGGGTTCAGACATACTGATACAGAAAGCAGAGATTGGAGACTGGGGTGCAAAAGGACTGTTGCAGGGAGCAGATGTTGGAGACTGGCGTGGAGAAGGACTGTTGCAGAGAGCATATGTTAGAAACTGGGATGCAAAAGGACTGTTACAGAGAGCAGCGTTTGGAGACTGGGGTGCAGAAGGACTGTTACAGAGAGCAGAGAGAAAAGGTTGGAGACTGGGAAGCAAATGGCCTGTTACCGAGAGCAGAGATTGGAGAATGGGGTTCAGTAGGCCTGTTACAGAGAGCAGATTTGGGGACTGGGGTGCAGAAAGACTGTTACAGAGAGCAGACTTAAAGACTGGGGTTCAGAAGGATCTTACAGAGAACAGAGGTTGGAGACTGAGGTGCACAATGACTGTTACAGAGAGCGGAGTTTAGAGACTGGGGTGCAGAAAGATCATGGCCTAGAGCAGATTTTTCAGACTGAGGTTCAGAGGGACTGTTTCATAGAGCAGATGTTGGAGACTTCGGTGCAGAAAGACTGTTGCAGAGAGCAGAGGTTGGAGACTGGGGTGCAGAAGGACTCTTACAGAGAGCAGAACGTGGAGAATGGGTTGAAGAAGGCCTGTTACAGAGAGCAGAGTTTGGAGACTGGGATGCAGAAGAACTTTTAGAGAGAGCAGAGTTTGGAGACCAGGTTGCAGAATAATGTTACAGAGAGCAGAGGTTGGAGACTGAGGTGCAGAACCACTGTTACAGAGAGAAGAGTTTGGAGACTGAGGTGCAGAAAGACCGTTGCAGAGAGGAGACTTGGAGACTGAGGTGCAGAATGATTGATACAGAGAGAAGAGTTTGGAGACTGGGGTATAGAAGAACTGATACAGAAAGCAGAGGTTGGAGACTCTGGTGAAGAAGGACACTTACAGAGAGCAGAGGTTGGAGACTGCAGTAAAGAAGGACTGTTACAGAGAGCAGAGGTTGGAGACTGGGCTGGAGAAGAACTGTTTCAGAGAGCAGATGTTGGAGTCTGGGGTGCAAAACGACTGTTCCAGAGAGCAGAGGATGGAGACTGGGTATAGAAGGACTGTTGCAGAGAGTTGAGGTTGGAGACTGGGTTCAGATGGATCTTACAGAGAGCAGAGTTTGCAGATTGGGATGCAAAAGGACAATTGCAAAGAGCGGATATTGGTGACTTGGGTGAAGAAGAATCGTTGCAGAGAGAAGAGGTTGGAGACTGGGGTGCAGAGGGCTATTACAGAGAGCAGAGTTTGGAGACTGTTTTGCAGAAGTCCTGTTACAGAGAAAGGAGGTTGGAGACTGTTGTGCAGAAGGACTGTTATAGAGTGCAGAGTTTAAAGA
This sequence comes from Ictidomys tridecemlineatus, assembly GCF_052094955.1. Lineage (NCBI taxonomy): Eukaryota > Metazoa > Chordata > Mammalia > Rodentia > Sciuridae > Ictidomys > Ictidomys tridecemlineatus. Next base: position 88,048 of record NW_027521178.1, on the reverse strand, counting down.
CTGTGTTGCAGAAGAATCATATAGAGAGCAGAGTTGGGAGACTGAGGTGCAGAAGGACGGTTACAGAGAGCAGAGGTAGGAGACTCGGGTGCAGAAGGGTCGTTGCAGAGAGCAGAGTTTTTAAACTGAGGTGCAAAAGAACTGTTGCAGAGAGCAGATTTTGGTAACTAGGGTGCAGAAGGACTGTTGTAGAGAGAAGAGGATGGAGAGAGGTTTGCAGAAGGACTGTTGCAGAGAGCAGAGTGTGGAGACTGAGGTGCTGAAGTCCTGTTACAGAAAGCAGAGGTTGGACACACGGGTGCAGAAGAACTGTTACAGAGAACAGAGTTCGGATACAGGGGTGCAGAAGGATCATACAGAGAGCAGAATTTGGATAATGAGGTGCAGAAGAACTGTGGAAGAGATCAGAGGTTGGAGACTGGGGTTGAGTAGGATCATTTCAGAGAGCAGAGTTTGGAGAATTGGGTTCAGAAGGATCGTTGCAGAGAGCAGCAGTTGGAGACTGGGGTGCAGAAGGCCTTCTACAGAGAGAAGAGATTGGAGACTGGCGTGCAGAAGGCCTGTTACAAAGAGGAAAGTTTGGAGACTGGGTATCTGAAGGATCTTACAGAGAGCAGAGGTTGGAGACTGAGGTGAAAATGGACTGTTACAGGGTGCAGTGGTTGGAGACTAGGGTGCAGAAGGATCGTGCAGAGACCAGAGGTTTCAGACTGAGGTGCAGAAGGACTGTTACAGAGAGTAGAAGTTGGAGACTGAGGTGTAGAAGGACTGTTATAGAGAGCAGAGTTTGGAGACTGAGGTGCAGAAGCACTGTTACATAAAGCAGAGGTTGGCAATTGGGGTGCAGAAAAATCGTTACAGAGACCAGAGTTTGGAGACTGCGGTATAGAAAAAATGTTACAGAGAGCGTAGGTTGGAGACTCGGGTGCAGAAGGAATGTTACAAAGAGCACAGGTTGGAGACTAAGGTGTAGAAGGATAGATACAGAGAGCAGAGGTTTTAGACGGGGTATAGAAGGACTGATACACAAAGCAGAGTTTGAAGACTGGGGTACAGAATGACAAGTTATGGAGAGCAGATGTTGGAAACTGCGGTACAGAAACACTGTTGCAGAGGACAGAGGTTGGAGACTGGGGTGCCACAGGACACATGCAGAAAGCAGAGGTTAAAAACTGGAGTAGAAAAGGAATGTTACAGAGACCAGAGTTTGGAAACTCGGGTGCAGAAGGATCATACAGAGAGTAGAGGTTGGAGACTGTGGTGCAGAAGCACTGTTGCAGAGAGCAGAGGTTGAAGACTGGAGTGCAGAAAAACTGTTGCAGAGAGCAGAGGTTGGAGACTGGGGTGCAGACGGATCATTGCAAAGAGCAGAGCTTGGAGACAGGGGTGCAGAATGATCTTTCAGAATGCAGAAGTTGGAGACTGAGGTGCAGAAGGACTGTTATAGAGAGCAGAGTTTGGAGACTGGGTTTTTTAAGGATCTTACATAGAGCAGTGGTTGGAGACTGAGGTGCAGGGGGACTGTTACAAATAGCAGTGGTAGGAAACTGGGGTGCAGAAGAATCGTGGAGAGCAGAAGTTTCAGACTAGGTGCAGGTGGATATTTACAAAGAGCAGTAGTTGAAGACTGGTGTGTAGAAGTACTTTTACAGAGAGCAGAGTTTGGAGACTCAGGTGCAGAAAAACTGTTACAGGAAGCAGAGTTTGGAAATTGGGGTGCAGAAGGACAGTTAAAGAGAACAGAGTTTGGAGACTGCGGTACAGGACTGTTACCGAGAGCACAGTTTGGAGACTGGGGTGCAGAAGGATCTTTCAGAGAGCTGAGGTTGGGGACTGGGTTGCAGAAGATTCGTGGCAGAGAGAAAAGGTTGGAGACTGCGAAGCAGATGGCCTGTTTTTGAGAGCAGAGTTTTGAGACTCGGGTGCCGAAGGCCTGTTACAGAGAGCAGAGTTTGGGGACTGGGGTGCAGAAGGACTGTTACAGATTGAAGACTTTAAAGACTGGGTTTCAGAAGGATCTTACAGAGAACAGAGGTTGGAAACTGAGCTGCAGAATGACTGTTACAGAGAGCGGAGATTGGAGACTGGGGTGCAGAAGGATTGTTGCCGAGAGCAGAGTTATCAGACTGAGGTTCAGAGGGACTGTTGCATAGAGCAGATGTAGGAGACTTGGGTGCAGAAGGACTGTTGCAGAGAGCAGAAGGTGGAGACTGGGGTTCAGAAGGATCATTGCAGAGAGAAGAGGTTGGAGACTAGGGTTCAGAAGGACTCTTACAGAGAGCAGAAGGTGGAGAATGGGTTGAAAAAGGACTTTTAGAGAGAGCAGAGTTTGGAGACCGGGTTGCAGAAGGAGGTTACAGAAAGCAGAGGTTGGAGACTGAGGTGCAGAACCACTGTTACTGAGAGAAGAGTTTGGAGACTGAGGTGCAGAAGGACCGTTGCAGAGAGGAGACTTGGAGACTGAGGTGCAGAAGGATTGATACAGAGAGAAGAGGTTGGAGACTGGGGTATAGAAGAACTAATAAAAAAAGCAGAGGTTGGAGACTCTGGTGCAGAAGGACCCTTACAGAGAGCAGAGGTTGGAGACTGCAGTAAAGAAGGACTGTTACAGAGAGCAGAGGTTGGAGACTGGGCTAGAGAAGAACTGTTTCAGAGAGCTGATGTTGGAGTCTGGGGTACAAAACGACTGTTCCAGAGAGCAGAGGATGGAGACTAGGGTATAGAAGGACTGTTGAAGAGAGCAGAGGTTCCAGACTTAGCTGCAGAAGGAATGTTACAGAGCGCAGAGTTTGAGGACTGGGGTGGAAAACGACAGATACAGAAAGCAGAGTTTGGATACTGGGGTTCATAAGAACCCTTACAAAGAACAAAGTTTGGAGACTGTGGTACAGACGGACTGTTACAGAGAGCAATGTTTAAAGACTGGGGTGCAGAAGAATTGTTATAGAGAACAGAGTTTGGAGACTGGGGTGCAGAAAGATTGTTGGTGTGAGCAGAGTATGGAGGATGGGGTGTTGAAGGACTGTTGCAGAGAGCAGAATTTGAAGACTGGGTTATAGAAAAACTGTTGAAGAGAGCAGATGTTCGGTGCAGAAGGACTGATTCAGAGAGTAGACATTGGAGACTGGGTTTCACAAATAATCTTACAGATAGAAGAGATTAGAGAATGGGGCGTAGAAGGCCTGTTCTAGAGAGCGGAGTTTGGAGACTGGGGTGCAGAAGGACTGTTAGAGAGAGCAGAGTTTGGAGACTTGGTTACAGAAGGATCTTACAAAGAGCAGAGTTTTGAGACTGAGGTGCAGAAGGACTTTTGCAAAGAGCAGAGGTTGGAGACTGGGGTGCAGAAGGACTGTTACAGAGTGCAGAGGTTTGAGACTGGGGTGAAGTAGGACTGTTTAAGAGAACAGAGGTTGGAGACTGGGGTGCAGAAGGACCTTTGTAGAGAGAAGAGGTTGGAGACTGAGATGCAGAATTATTATTACAGAGAGCAGAGTTTGGGGACTGGGTTGCAGAAGGACTGTTTCAGCGAGCAGAGTTAGGAGACTGGTGTGCAAAAGGATCTTACAGAGAGTGAAGGCTGGAGACTGAGGTGCACAAGAAATGTTGCAGAGAGCAGAGGTTGATGACTGGGGTACTGAAGGACTGATAGAGAAAGCAGATGTTGGAGACTGGGGTGCAGAAGAACCGCTACAGAGATCAGAGGTAGGAGACTCCGGTTCAAAAGGACTGATACAGAAAGCAGAGGCTGGAGACTGGGGTGCAGAACGACTGTTACAGAGAGCAGAGGTTGGAGACTGGGATGAAGAATGACTGAAAGAGAAAAGAGATGTGGGAGACTGGGGTGCAGAATGATTGTTACAGAGAGCAGAGGTAGGAGAGTCCGGTTCAGAAAGACTGTTACAGAGAGCAGAGGTTGGAGACTGGGGTGCATAAAGACTGTTACAGAAAGCAGAGTTTGGAGAATTTGGTGCAGAAGGTGTGAGAGAGAAAGCAGATGTTGGAGACTGGGCTGCAGAAGAACCGTTACAGAGAGCAAAGGTAGGAGACTCCGGTTCAGAAGGACTGTTACAGAAAGCAGAGGTTGGAGACTGGGGTTTACAAAGACCATTGCCGAGAGTGAGGTTGGAGACTGAGGTGCAGAAGGAATGTTGCAGAGAGCAGAGGTTGGAGACTGGGGTGCAGAAAGCTTGTTGCAGAGAGTAGAGTTTGGAGACTTGGGTGCAGAAGGCCTCTTACAGAGAGCAGAGGTTAGAGACTTGAGTGCAGAAGGCCTCTTACAGAGAGCAGAGGTTGGAGACTGGGGTGCAGAAGGACTGTTACAGAGAGCAGAGTTTGGAGACTAGGTTGCAGAAGGATGTTACAGAGAGCAGAGGTTGGAGACTGAGGCCCAGAAGCACTGTTACAGAGAGAAGAGGTTGGAGACTGAGGTGCAGAAGGACCGTTTAAGAGAGAATTCTTGGAGACTGAGGTGCAGAAGGATTGATACAGAGAGCAGAGGTTGGAGACTGGGGTGCACAAAAACTGATACAGAAAGCAGAGTTTGGAAACTGCGGTGCAGAAAGACCCTTACAGAGAGCAGTGTTTGGAGACTGCAGTACAGAAGGACTGTTACAGAGAATAGAGGTTGGAGACTGTGGTGGAAAAGAACTGTTTCAGAGAGCAAATGTTTGAGTCTGTAGTGCAAAAAAACTGTTGCATAGAGCAGAGGATGGAAACTAGGGTGTAGAAGGACTGTTGCACAGAGCAGAAGTTTCAGACTGAGTTGCAGAAGGACTGTTAAAGCGGGCAGAGTTTGGAGACTGTGGTGGAAAACGACGGACACAGAGGGCTGAGGTTGGATACTGTGGTGAATAAGGACCCTGACAAAGAACAAATGTTGGAGACTGCAGTACAGAAGGACTGTTACAGAGAGCGGAGGTTGGAGACTGGCGTGCTGAATAACTGTTTTAGAGAACAGAGTTTTGAGACTGGGGTGCAGAAAGATCGTTGCAGAGAGTAGAGGTTGGAGACTTTGGTGCAGAAGGACTTTTACAGGGAGAACAGGTTGAAGACTGGGGTGCAGTAGGTATTTTACAGAGAGCACAGGTCGGAGACTGAGGTGCAGCAGGACTCTTACAGATACCATAGGTTGGAGACTGCGGTACATAAGGACTGTTTCAGAGAGCAGTGGTTGGAGACAGGTATGCAGGAGGATCTGACATACAGCATAGTTTGGAGACTGGGGTGCAGAAGGATTGTTGCTTAGAGCAGAGGTTGGAGACTTGGGTGCAGAAGGATCATTGAAGAGAGAAGAGGTTGGAGACTGGGTCAAAAGGCCTGTTACAGAAAGCAGAGTTTGGAGATTGGGGAGCAGAAGACCTGTTACAGAACAGGGCTTGGAGACTGGGGTGCGGAAGGACAGTTACAGAGAGCAGAGACTGGGTTGCAAAAGGATCTTACAGAGAGCAGAGGTTGGAGACAGAGGTACAGAAGGACTATTACAGAGAGCAGAGGTTAGAGACTGATGTGAAGAAGGATCGTTGCAGAGAGCAGAGTTTTCAGACTGAGGTGCAGAAGGCCTGTTACTGAGAGCAGAGGTTGCAGACTGGGGTGTAGAACGACTGTTGCAGAGAGTAGAGGTTGAAGATTGGCGTCCAGAAAAATTGTTGCCGACAGCAGAGGTTGGAGACTGGGGTTGAGAAGGAATGCTGCAGAGAGTAGAGGTTGGAGACTGAGGTGCAGAAGGACTGTTACAGAGAGCATAGGTTTGAGAATGTGCTCTCTGTATCAGTCCTTCAATTAGAAGGACTGATAAAGAACACAGACCTTGGTGACCTGGGTGCAGAAAGACTGGTACAGAGAGCAGAGTTTTAAGACTGAGGTGAAGAAGGACTGTTGCAGAGAGAAGATGTTGGAGACTGGGTTACAGTAGGACTGTTGCAGAGAGCAGAGATTAGAGAGTGGGGTGCAGAAGAAGTATTGCAGAGAGCAGAGGTTGCAGACTGTGGTTCAGAAAGACTGTTACAGAGAGCAGAGTTTGAAGAATGTGGGGCAGAATGACTGGTACAGAAAGCAGAGGTTGGAGACTGGGGTGCAGAAAAAACCCTTACAGAGAACAGAGGTTGAAGAATGCGGTACAGAAGGACTGTAACAGAAAGCACTGGATATAGATTGGGGTGCAGAATAAGTGTTCTAGAGAACAGAGGTTGAAGACTCGGGTGCAGATGGATCATTGCAGAAAGCAGAGGTTGGAGACTGGGTTTAAGAAGGATCTTAAAGAGAGCAGAATTAGAACACTGAGGTGCAGAAGGAGTGTTGCAGATAGCAGAGGTTTGAGATTGGGGCGCAGAAGTACTGTTGCAGAGAGCAGAGTTTAAAGTCTGAGGTGCAGAAGGACTGTTACAGAGACCAGAGGTTGGAGACCGGGGTGCAGAAGGACTGATACAGAAAGCAGAGTTTGGAGAGTGTGGTGCTGAAATACCGTTACAGAGAACAGAGGTTGGAGACTGCAGTACAGAAGGACTGTTACAGAGAACAGAGGTTGGAGACTGGGGTGCATAAAGACTGTTACAGAAAGCAGAGTTTGGAGAATTTGGTGCAGAAGGTGTGAGAGAGAAAGCAGATGTTGGAGACTGGGCTGCAGAAGAACCGTTACAGAGAGCAAAGGTAGGAGACTCCGGTTCAGAAGGACTGTTACAGAAAGCAGAGGTTGGAGACTGGGGTTTACAAAGACCATTGCCGAGAGTGAGGTTGGAGACTGAGGTGCAGAAGGAATGTTGCAGAGAGCAGAGGTTGGAGACTGGGGTGCAGAAAGCTTGTTGCAGAGAGTAGAGTTTGGAGACTTGGGTGCAGAAGGCCTCTTACAGAGAGCAGAGGTTAGAGACTTGAGTGCAGAAGGCCTCTTACAGAGAGCAGAGGTTGGAGACTGGGGTGCAGAAGGACTGTTACAGAGAGCAGAGTTTGGAGACTAGGTTGCAGAAGGATGTTACAGAGAGCAGAGGTTGGAGACTGAGGCCCAGAAGCACTGTTACAGAGAGAAGAGGTTGGAGACTGAGGTGCAGAAGGACCGTTTAAGAGAGAATTCTTGGAGACTGAGGTGCAGAAGGATTGATACAGAGAGCAGAGGTTGGAGACTGGGGTGCACAAAAACTGATACAGAAAGCAGAGTTTGGAAACTGCGGTGCAGAAAGACCCTTACAGAGAGCAGTGTTTGGAGACTGCAGTACAGAAGGACTGTTACAGAGAATAGAGGTTGGAGACTGTGGTGGAAAAGAACTGTTTCAGAGAGCAAATGTTTGAGTCTGTGGTGCAAAAAAACTATTGCAGAGAGCAGAGGATGGAAACTAGGGTGTAGAAGGACTGTTGCACAGAGCAGAAGTTTCAGACTGAGTTGCAGAAGGACTGTTAAAGCGGGCAGAGTTTGGAGACTGTGGTGGAAAACGACGGACACAGAGGGCTGAGGTTGGATACTGTGGTGAATAAGGACCCTGACAAAGAACAAATGTTGGAGACTGCAGTACAGAAGGACTGTTACAGAGAGCGGAGGTTGGAGACTGGCGTGCTGAATAACTGTTTTAGAGAACAGAGTTTTGAGACTGGGGTGCAGAAAGATCGTTGCAGAGAGTAGAGGTTGGAGACTTTGGTGCAGAAGGACTTTTACAGAGAGAACAGGTTGAAGACTGGGGTGCAGTAGGTATTTTACAGAGAGCACAGGTTGGAGACTGAGGTGCAGCAGGACTCTTACAGATACCATACGTTGGAGACTGCGGTACATAAGGACTGTTTCAGAGAGCAGTGGTTGGAGACAGGTATGCAGGAGGATCTGACATACAGCATAGTTTGGAGACTGGGGTGCAGAAGGATTGTTGCTTAGAGCAGAGGTTGGAGACTTGGGTGCAGAAGGATCATTGAAGAGAGAAGAGTTTGGAGACTGGGTCAAAAGGCCTGTTACAGAAAGCAGAGTTTGGAGATTGGGGAGCAGAAGACCTGTTACAGAACAGGGCTTGGAGACTGGGGTGCGGAAGGACAGTTACAGAGAGCAGAGACTGGGTTGCAAAAGGATCTTACAGAGAGCAGAGGTTGGAGACAGAGGTACAGAAGGACTATTACAGAGAGCAGAGGTTAGAGACTGATGTGAAGAAGGATCGTTGCAGAGAGCAGAGTTTTCAGACTGAGGTGCAGAAGGCCTGTTACTGAGAGCAGAGGTTGCAGACTGGGGTGTAGAACGACTGTTGCAGAGAGTAGAGGTTGAAGATTGGCGTCCAGAAAAATTGTTGCCGACAGCAGAGGTTGGAGACTGGGGTTGAGAAGGAATGCTGCAGAGAGTAGAGGTTGGAGACTGAGGTGCAGAAGGACTGTTACAGAGAGCATAGGTTTGAGAATGTGCTCTCTGTATCAGTCCTTCAATTAGAAGGACTGATAAAGAACACAGACCTTGGTGACCTGGGTGCAGAAAGACTGGTACAGAGAGCAGAGTTTTAAGACTGAGGTGGAGAAGGACTGTTGCAGAGAGAAGATGTTGGAGACTGGGTTACAGTAGGACTGTTGCAGAGAGCAGAGATTAGAGAGTGGGGTGCAGAAGAAGTATTGCAGAGAGCAGAGGTTGCAGACTGTGGTTCAGAAAGACTGTTACAGAGAGCAGAGTTTGAAGAATGTGGGGCAGAATGACTGGTACAGAAAGCAGAGGTTGGAGACTGGGGTGCAGAAAAAACCCTTACAGAGAACAGAGGTTGAAGAATGCGGTACAGAAGGACTGTAACAGAAAGCACTGGATATAGATTGGGGTGCAGAATAAGTGTTCTAGAGAACAGAGGTTGAAGACTCGGGTGCAGATGGATCATTGCAGAAAGCAGAGGTTGGAGACTGGGTTTAAGAAGCATCTTAAAGAGAGCAGAATTAGAACACTGAGGTGCAGAAGGAGTGTTGCAGATAGCAGAGGTTTGAGATTGGGGCGCAGAAGTACTGTTGCAGAGAGCAGAGTTTAAAGTCTGAGGTGCAGAAGGACTGTTACAGAGACCAGAGGTTGGAGACCGGGGTGCAGAAGGACTGATACAGAAAGCAGAGTTTGGAGAGTGTGGTGCTGAAATACCGTTACAGAGAACAGAGGTTGGAGACTGCAGTACAGAAGGACTGTTACAGAGAACAGAGGTTGGAGACTGGGGTGCATAAAGACTGTTACAGAAAGCAGAGTTTGGAGAATTTGGTGCAGAAGGTGTGAGAGAGAAAGCAGATGTTGGAGACTGGGCTGCAGAAGAACCGTTACAGAGAGCAAAGGTAGGAGACTCCGGTTCAGAAGGACTGTTACAGAAAGCAGAGGTTGGAGACTGGGGTTTACAAAGACCATTGCCGAGAGTGAGGTTGGAGACTGAGGTGCAGAAGGAATGTTGCAGAGAGCAGAGGTTGGAGACTGGGGTGCAGAAAGCTTGTTGCAGAGAGTAGAGTTTGGAGACTTGGGTGCAGAAGGCCTCTTACAGAGAGCAGAGGTTAGAGACTTGAGTGCAGAAGGCCTCTTACAGAGAGCAGAGGTTGGAGACTGGGGTGCAGAAGGACTGTTACAGAGAGCAGAGTTTGGAGACTAGGTTGCAGAAGGATGTTACAGAGAGCAGAGGTTGGAGACTGAGGCCCAGAAGCACTGTTACAGAGAGAAGAGGTTGGAGACTGAGGTGCAGAAGGACCGTTTAAGAGAGAATTCTTGGAGACTGAGGTGCAGAAGGATTGATACAGAGAGCAGAGGTTGGAGACTGGGGTGCACAAAAACTGATACAGAAAGCAGAGTTTGGAAACTGCGGTGCAGAAAGACCCTTACAGAGAGCAGTGTTTGGAGACTGCAGTACAGAAGGACTGTTACAGAGAATAGAGGTTGGAGACTGTGGTGGAAAAGAACTGTTTCAGAGAGCAAATGTTTGAGTCTGTGGTGCAAAAAAACTGTTGCAGAGAGCAGAGGATGGAAACTAGGGTGTAGAAGGACTGTTGCACAGAGCAGAAGTTTCAGACTGAGTTGCAGAAGGACTGTTAAAGCGGGCAGAGTTTGGAGACTGTGGTGGAAAACGACGGACACAGAGGGCTGAGGTTGGATACTGTGGTGAATAAGGACCCTGACAAAGAACAAATGTTGGAGACTGCAGTACAGAAGGACTGTTACAGAGAGCGGAGGTTGGAGACTGGCGTGCTGAATAACTGTTTTAGAGAACAGAGTTTTGAGACTGGGGTGCAGAAAGATCGTTGCAGAGAGTAGAGGTTGGAGACTTTGGTGCAGAAGGACTTTTACAGAGAGAACAGGTTGAAGACTGGGGTGCAGTAGGTATTTTACAGAGAGCACAGGTTGGAGACTGAGGTGCAGCAGGACTCTTACAGATACCATAGGTTGGAGACTGCGGTACATAAGGACTGTTTCAGAGAGCAGTGGTTGGAGACAGGTATGCAGGAGGATCTGACATACAGCATAGTTTGGAGACTGGGGTGCAGAAGGATTGTTGCTTAGAGCAGAGGTTGGAGACTTGGGTGCAGAAGGATCATTGAAGAGAGAAGAGGTTGGAGACTGGGTCAAAAGGCCTGTTACAGAAAGCAGAGTTTGGAGATTGGGGAGCAGAAGACCTGTTACAGAACAGGGCTTGGAGACTGGGGTGCGGAAGGACAGTTACAGAGAGCAGAGACTGGGTTGCAAAAGGATCTTACAGAGAGCAGAGGTTGGAGACAGAGGTACAGAAGGACTATTACAGAGAGCAGAGGTTAGAGACTGATGTGAAGAAGGATCGTTGCAGAGAGCAGAGTTTTCAGACTGAGGTGCAGAAGGCCTGTTACTGAGAGCAGAGGTTGCAGACTGGGGTGTAGAACGACTGTTGCAGAGAGTAGAGGTTGAAGATTGGCGTCCAGAAAAATTGTTGCCGACAGCAGAGGTTGGAGACTGGGGTTGAGAAGGAATGCTGCAGAGAGTAGAGGTTGGAGACTGAGGTGCAGAAGGACTGTTACAGAGAGCATAGGTTTGAGAATGTGCTCTCTGTATCAGTCCTTCAATTAGAAGGACTGATAAAGAACACAGACCTTGGTGACCTGGGTGCAGAAAGACTGGTACAGAGAGCAGAGTTTTAAGACTGAGGTGGAGAAGGACTGTTGCAGAGAAAAGATGTTGGAGACTGGGTTACAGTAGGACTGTTGCAGAGAGCAGAGATTAGAGAGTGGGGTGCAGAAGAAGTATTGCAGAGAGCAGAGGTTGCAGACTGTGGTTCAGAAAGACTGTTACAGAGAGCAGAGTTTGAAGAATGTGGGGCAGAATGACTGGTACAGAAAGCAGAGGTTGGAGACTGGGGTGCAGAAAAAACCCTTACAGAGAACAGAGGTTGAAGAATGCGGTACAGAAGGACTGTAACAGAAAGCACTGGATATAGATTGGGGTGCAGAATAAGTGTTCTAGAGAACAGAGGTTGAAGACTCGGGTGCAGATGGATCATTGCAGAAAGCAGAAGTTGGAGACTGGGTTTAAGAAGGATCTTAAAGAGAGCAGAATTAGAACACTGAGGTGCAGAAGGAGTGTTGCAGATAGCAGAGGTTTGAGATTGGGGCGCAGAAGTACTGTTGCAGAGAGCAGAGCTTAAAGTCTGAGGTGCAGAAGGACTGTTACAGAGACCAGAGGTTGGAGACCGGGGTGCAGAAGGACTGATACAGAAAGCAGAGTTTGGAGAGTGTGGTGCTGAAATACCGTTACAGAGAGCAGAGGTTGGAGACTGCAATACAGAAGGACTGTTACAGAGAACAGAGGTTGGAGACTGCAGTGGAAGAGGACTGTTACAGAGAGCATATTTTGAAGACTGGGGTGAGAAATGACTGTTGCAGAGAGCAGAGGTTGAAAACTGGGGTACAAAAGGACTGTTGTAGAGAGCAGAGGTTGCAGAGTGAGGTGCAGAAGGACTGTTAAGGAGAGCAGAGTTTGGAGACTGTGGTGCTGAAGGACTGTTGTAGAGAGCAGATGTTGGAGACTGGGGTGCAGAAGGACTGTTGCATAGATTAGAGGTTGGAGACTTGGGTGCAGAACGACTATTGCAGAGAGTAGAGGTTGGAGATTCGGTTGTAGGAAAACTGTTGCAGAGAGCAGAGTTTGGAGACTGGGGTGCAGAAAGACTGTTGCAGAGAGTAACATTTGGAGATTGGGGTGCCACAGAACTGTTGCATAGAGCAGAGGTTGGAGACTGGGTTTCAAAAGAATCGTTACAGAGAGTAAAGTATGGAGACTGGGGTATAGAAGGAGTGTTCTAAAGAGCAGAGGTTGAAGACTGGTGTGCAGAAAGACTGTTTCAGAGAGCAGTTGTTGAAGACTGAGGAACAGAAAAACTTACAGAGAGCATTGTTTGGAAACTGGGTTGCAGGACTGATACTGAGAGCAGAGTTTGAAGACTGGGGTGCAGAAGGATCTTACAGAGAGCACAGTTTGGAAACTGAGGTGCAGAAGGACTAATACAGAGAGCAGAGTTTGGAGACTGGGGTGCAGAAGGACTGTTAAAGAGAGCAGAGATCAGAGAATGGGTGAAGAAGGCCCGTTACAGAGAGCAGATGATAAAGACTGGTGTGCAAAATGCCTGTCACAGAGAGCAGAGTTTGGAGACTGGGGTGCAGAAGGACTGAAATAGAAAGCAGAGTTTGGAGATTTCTTTTTAGAAGGATCATACAGAGAGCAGAATTTTGAGACTGAGGTGCAGAAACACTGTTACAGAGAGTAGATGTTGAAGACTGAGGTGTAGATAGACGATTGTAGAGAGCAGAGGTTGGAGACTGAGGTGCAGAAGGAATGTTGAGGAGTGCAGAGGTTGGAGACGTTGCTGTAGAAGGACTGTTGCAGAGAGCAAAATTTGGATACTGAGGTGCAGAAGGACTGTAAAGAGAGCAGAGGTTGGGACTTGAGTGCAGAAGGACTGATAGAGAAAGCAGGGGTTGGAGACTGGTGTGCAGGACAGTTACAGAGAGAATAGTTAGGAAACTGCAGTACAGAAGGACTGTTAAAGAGAGCAGAGGTTGGAGACTGGGGTGCAGAAGAAGTGTTGTAAAAAACAGAGGTTGGAGACTGGGGTGCAGAAGGACCGTTGCAGAGAGAAGACTTGGAGACTGAGGTTCAGAAGGATTGATACAGAGAGCAAAGTTTGGAGACTAGGGTGAAGTAGGACTGTTACAGAAAGCAGAGTAGGAGAATGGGGTGCAGCATAACTCTTGAAGAGAGCAGAAGTAGGAGTCTGACATGCAGAAGGACTGATACAGAAAGCAGAGTTTGAAGACTGGGGTGCAGAAGGACCATTACAGAGAGCAGAGGTTTGAGACTACAGTACAGAAGGAATATTACAGAGAGCAGAGTTTGGAGACTGGGGGTAGAAGTACTGTTACAGAGAGAAAAGTTTGGAGAATGGGGTGCAGAATAAGTGTTGTAGAGAACAGAGGTTGGACACTCGGGTGCAGAAAGACAATTGTAGAAAGCAGAGTTTGGAGATTGGGGAGCAGAAAGACTGTTGCGTAGAGCAGAGGTTGGAGTCTGAGGTGCAGAAAAACTGATACAGAGAGCAGAGTTTGTAGACTGGGGAGCAGAAGGATCGTTACAGAGAGCAGAGTTTGGAGACTGTAGTACAAAAAGACTGTTACAGAGAGCAGAGTTTGGAGAATGGGGTGGAGAAAAATTGTGGCAGAGAGCAGATTTTGGAGACTGGTGTGCAGAAGGACTGTTGCAGAGAGCAAGGTTGAAGACTGTGGTGCAGAAGGACTGTTGCAGACAGCAGAGTTTGCAAAGTGAGGTTAATAAGGACTATTAAATAGAGAAGAGTTTGGAAACTGTGTTGCAGAAAGACTGATACAGAAAGCAGAGGTTGGAGACTGGGGTTAAGAAGGACCCTTACAGAGAATAGAGGTTGAAGATCATTGTACATAAGAACTGTTGTAGAGAACAAAGGTTGGAGACTGGGGTTCAGAGGGACCATTGCAGAGAGCAGAGTTTTGAGACTGGGGTGCAGAAGTAATGTTACGGAGAGAAGAGTTTGGAAACTGAGGTGCAGGAGATCTTACAGAGAGAAGAGTTTGGAAACTGGGGTGCAGAGAGACCATTGCAGAGAGCAGCGTTTGGAGACTGAGGTGCAGAAGGACTGTTGAAAAGAGCAGATATTGGAGACTTGGGTGTAGAAGGACTGTTGAAGAGAGCATAGTTTGGAGATTGGGGTGCAGAAGGATTGTTGCAGAGATCAGAATTTGGACACTGAGGTGCAGAAGGAGTGTTACAGAGAGCAGAGGTTGGAGACTTGATTGCAGAAGAACTAATACAGAAAACAGAGGTATGAGACTAGGGTGCAGAAGGACCGTTACAGAGAGAAGTGTTTGGAAATTCAGTACAGAAGGACTGTTACAGAGAGCAGAGGTTGGAGACTGGGTTGAAGAAGAATTGTTGCAGAGATCAAATGTTGGAGACTGGTGTGCGAAGGACTGTTGTAGAGAATAGAGGTTGGAGATTGGGGTGTAGAAGAACTGTTATAGAGAGGAGAGTTTTGAGACTGGGTGCAGAAGGACTGTTGCAGAGAGGAGAGTTGGGAGAATGAGGTGCAGAAGGATTGTTACAGAGTGAAGAGGGAGGTTACTGGGGTACAGAAGGACTGATCCAAAGAGCAGAGGTTGGAGACTGGGGTGCAGAAGGCCTGTTACAGAGAGCAGAGTTTGGAGACTGAGGTGATGAAGGATCGTTACAGAGAGCAGATGTTGCAGACTGAGGTGCAGAAGGACTTTTACTAAGAGGAGAGGTTGGAGACTGGGTGCAGAAGGATTCTTACAGAGAGCAGACGATGAAGACTGGGGAGCAGAAGGAGTGTTACAGACAGCAGAGTTTGGAGATTGGGGTGCAGAAGAACTGTTACAGAGAAAAGCTTTTGGAGACTGGGTGAAGAAGGCCTGTAACAGAGAGCAGATGTTCGAGACTGAGGTGCAGAAAGACTGTTGCAGAGTGCAGAGGTTGAAGACTGGGTTGCAGAAGAAATGTTTCAGAGAGCAAGAGTTTGGAGACTGCAGTACAGAAGGACTGTTACAGAGAGTAGAGCTTTGAGACTGGGTGGCAGAAAGAATGTCAAACAGAACAAAGTTTGGAACTGGGGTGAAGAAGGATCTTATTAGACAAGAATTTGAGACTGGGGTGCAGAAGGACTGTTGCAGAGAGCAGATGTTGGAGACTGGGGTGCAGTAAGATCGTTGCAGAGAGTAGAGGTTGGAGACATGCGTGTAGAAGGACTGTTGCAGAGAGCAGATGTTTGAGACTGGGGTGTAGAAGGACTGTTGCAGAGAGCAGAGGTTGGAGACTGGGGTGCAAAAGGACCATTACAGAGAGCAGAGTTTGGAGAGTGCAGTACAGAAGGACTGTTACCGAGAGCAGAGTTTCGAGAGAGGGGTGCAGAAGGACTATTGCAGAGAAAAGGGTTTGGAGACTGGGGTGCAGAAAAAATGATGCAGAGAGCAGAGGATGGAGACTATGGTGCAGAAGGACTTTTACAGAGAGCAGAGTTTGGAGACTTCTTTTCAGAAGGATCATACATAGAGCAGAGGTTGGAGAGTGGGGTGCAGAAGGATCGAGGAAGAGAGCAAAAGTTGGAGACTCAGTTGTAGAAGAATCAATGCAGAGAGCAAAGTGGAGACTGGGGTGTAGAAGGATCATAACAGAGAGAAGAGGTGGAAGACTGGGGTGCAGAAGGACAGTTACAGAAAGCACAGTTTGGAAACTGGGGTGCAGATAGAATTTTGCAGAAAGCAGAGTTTGGATTCTGGAGTGCAGAAGGACTGTTGCTGAGAGCAGAGTTTGGAGACTGAGAAAAAGAAGGACTGTTACACATAGCAGACTTTGGAGACTGGGGTGAAAAATCATGATACAAAAAGCAAAGGTGGGAGACTGGTGTGCAGAAGGATTGTTACAGAGAGCAGAGGTTGGAGACTGGTGTGCAGAAGGGCTGTTACAAAGAGCAGAGGTTGAAGACTGGTGTGTAGAAGGACTGTTGCAGAGAGCAGAGGTTGGAGACTTGGATGCAGAAGGACTGTTGCAGAGAGCAGAATTTGGAGACTGAGGTGCTGAAGGAGTGTTACAGAGAGCAGAGTTTGGAGACTGAGGTGCAGAAGGACTGATACAGAGAGCAGAGTTTGGAGACTGGGTTGCAGAAGGCCTGTTACAGAGAACAGTGGTTGGAGACTGGGTGCAGAAGGGCTAGTTACAGAGAGAAGAGTTTGGAGACTGGTGTGCAGAAGGACGGTTGCAGAAAGCAGATGTTTGAGACTGGGATGCAGAAGGACTGTTACACATAGCAGACTTTGGAGAGTTGGGTGAAAATTCATGAAACTGAAATCAGAGGTGGGAGACTGGGGTGTAGAAGGATTGTTACAGAGAGCAGAGGTTGGAGATTGGTGTGCCGAAGCAGTGTTACAAAGAGCAGAGTTTGAATACTGGTGTGTAGAAAAACTGTTCTAGAGAGCAGAGGCTGGAGACTTGGGTGCAGAAGGACTGTTCCAGAGAGCATAATTTGGAGACTGAGGTGCAGAAAGACTGTTACAGAGAACAGTGTTTAGAGACTGGGGTGCATAAGGACTGATACAGAGAGCAGAGGTTGGAGACTGGTGTGAAGAAGGACTGTTATAAAGAGCAGAGGTTGAAGACTGGTGTGTATAAGGACTGTTGCAGAGAGCAGAGTTTGGATACTTTGGTGGATAAGGACTGTTGCAGAGAGCAGAATTTGGAGACTGAGGTGCAGAAGGCCTGTTACAGAGAACAGAGGTTGGAGACTGTGTGAAGAAGGGCTGTTACAGAGAGCAGAGTTTGGAGACTGGTGTGCAGAAGAACGGTTTCAGAGAGCAGATGTTGGAGACTGGGATGCAGAAGGACTGTTGCAGAGAGCAGAGTTTTGACACTGGGTTGCAGAAGGACTGTTACACAGAGCAGAGGTTGAAGACTTTGGTGTAGAAGAACTGTTGCAGAGAGCAGAGTTTGGAGACTGGGGTAGAGAAGGACTGTTACAAAGAGAAGATGTTTGAGACTGAGATGTAGAAGGACTGTTACAAAGAGAAGAGTTTGGAGACTGGGGTGCAGAAGGACTGATACAGAAAGCAGAGGTTGGAGACATGGGTCCAGAATGAATCTTAACGAGAGCAGAGGATGGAGACTGCAGTACAGAAAGACTGTTAAAGAGACCAGAGTTTGGAGACTAGGGTACAGTAGGTCTGTTGGAGAGAGCACATGTTGGAGAATTGGATGCAAAAGGACTTTTGCAGAAAGCAGTGTTTGGAGACTGAGGTGCAAAAGAAGTGTAATAGAGAGTGGAGTTTGGAGACTCTGGTGCTGAAGGACTGATACAGAAAGCAGAGGTTGGAGACTGGGGTGCAGAAGGACCATTGCAGAGAGCAGAGGTTAGATATTTGCATGGGGATGAAATGTTACAGAGAGCAGAGTTTGGAAACTGGAGTGCAGAAGAATCTTACAAAGAACAGAAGTTAGAAACTGCGGAATAGAAGGACTGTTACAGAGATCAGAGGTTGGAGACTGGGGTGGAGAAGGAATTCTTCAGAGAGTAGAAGTTGGAGACTGGGGTGCAGAAGAACTGTTGCAGAGAGCCGAAGTTGGAGACTGGGGTGCAGAGGATTGTTGCAGAGAGTAAAGGTTGGATATGACGTGCTGAAGGACTCTTGCAGACAACAGAGGTTGGAGAATTGGGTGCAGAAAGACCGCAGCAGAGAACAGATGTCATAGACTGAGGTGTAGAAAGATTGTTACAGACAGCAGACGTTGTAGACTGAGGTGAAAAAGGACTGTGACAAATATCAGAATTTCGAGACTGGGGTGCAGAAGGATCTTTCAGAGAGCACAGGTTGGAGACTGGGGTGCAGAAGAACTGTTGCAGAGAGCAGAAGTTGGAGACTGGGGTGCAGAAGGATTTTTGGAAGGAGCAGAATTTGGAGACTGAGGTGCCTCAGGACTCTTGCAGACAATAGACGTTGGAGAATGGGGTGCAGAAAAACCGTTGCAGAGAGCAGATTTGTGAGACTGAGGTGCAGAAGGATTGTTACAGAGAGCAGAGGTTAGAGACTTGGGTGAAAAAGGACTGTTACAGAGGTCAGAGTTTGGAGACTTGGGTGTAGAAGGATCTTTCAGAGAGTAGAGGTTGTAGACTGGGGTGCAGATGAACTGTTGCACAGACCAGAGGTTGGATACTGGGGTGCAGAAGGACTGTTCCAGAGAGCAGAGTTTGGTGACTTGGTTGCAGAAGGATCTTACATGGAGCAGAAATTGGAGACGGAGGTTCAAAAAAAAATGATATGCAGAGCAGAATTTGGAGACTGGGGTGCAGAAGGACCATTGCTGAGAACAGAGTTTGGGTACTGGCGTGCAGAAGGTCCGTTGCAAAGAGCAGAGGTTGGAGAATGGGTGGAGAAGAAATGCTACGAAGAGCAGAGTTAGGAAACTTGGGTGCAGAAGGATCTTACAGAGAGCAGAGTTTGGAGAATGGGTTGCAGAACTACTGTTACAGAGTCAGAGGTTGGAGACTGAATCGCAAAAAAACTGTTACAGAAAGCAGAGTTTGGAGACTGTGGTGAACAAGGATAGTTGCAGAGAGCAGAGTTTTCAGACTGAGGTGCAGAAGCACTGTTGCAGAAAGCAGATGTTGGAGACTGGGGTGCAGAAGGACTTGTGCAGAGAGCAGAGTTTGGAGACTGGGGTCCAAAACAATCGTTGCAGAGAGCAGAGGTTAGAGACTGGGGTGCAGTAGGACGATTGCAGATGTCAGAGTTTGGGAACTGAGTTGCAGAAGGATTGTTACAGAGAACAGAAGTTGGATCCTGGGGTGCAGAAGGACTGTTACAGAGAACAGAGTTTGGAGACTGTGGTGAAGAATGCCTGTTACAGAGAGCAGAGTTTGGTGAAGGGATGCAGAACGACTGTTACAGAGGGCAGATATTGGAGACTGGGTTGCGGAAGAACTCTTACAGAGAGCAGATGTTTGAGACTAGGTTTCAGAAGGACTGTTAAAGAGAGCAGAATTTAGAGACTGGGGTTCAGAAGGACTGTTGCAGAGAGCAGAGGTTGGAGACTGGGATGGAGAAGAATTGTTGCAGAGAGAAGAGTTTGGAGACTGGGATGCAGAAGGACTGTTGCAGAGAGCAGAGGTTGGAGACAGGTGTGCAGAAGGATTTTTGCAGAGAGCAGAGGTTGGAGATTGAGGTGCAGAACGAATATTAAAGAGAGCAGTAGTAGAAGACTGGGGTGCAGAAGGATTGTTACAGAGAGCAGAGGTTGGAGACTGGGTTGCAAAAGGTCTGTGGACGAGAGCAGAGGTTGGAATCTGGGGTGCAGAAGGACTGTTTAAAATAGCATAGCTTCGAGACTGGGTTGCAGAAGTCCTGTTACAGAGATCTGAGGTTGGAAACTGTTGTGCAGAAGGATTGTTACAGAGAGCTGAGTTTGGAGACTGGGTTGCAGAAGGGTCTTACAGAGAGCAGAGGTAGGAGGCTGAGGTGCAAAAGGATCATTGCAGAGAGCAGAGTTTTCAGACTGAGTTGCAGAAGGACTGATTCAGAGAGCAGATGTTGGAGACTAGTGTGCAGAAGGACTGTTACAGAGAGCAGAGTTTGGAGACTGGGGTGCAAAAAAACTGTGGCAGAGAGCAGATGTTTGAGACTGAGGTGGAGAAGAATTATTGCAGAGAGAAGAGGTTGAAGACTGGGGTGAAGAAGGCCTGTTACAGAAAACAGAGTTTGGAGACTGGGTTGCAGAAGTCCTGTTGCAAAGAGCAGTGTTTGGACACTGTTGTGCAGCAGGACTGTTACAGAGTGCAGAGTTTAAAGACTAAGTTGCAGAAGGATCTTAAAGAGAGCAGACTTGTGAGACTGAGGTTCAGCAGGACTGTTACACAGCGCAGAGGTAGGAGACTGGGGTGCAGAAGGGTCCTTGCAGAGAGCAGAGTTTTCAGACTGAAGTGCAGAAGAATTGTTGCAGAGAGCAGATGTTGAAGACTGGGGCGCAGAAGGATTGTTACAGAGAGCAGAGGTTGGAGTCTGGAGTGCATAAAGATCTTACAGAGAGCAGAGATTGGTGACTATGGTGCAGAAGGACTGTTGCCGAGAGCAGAGGTTAGAGACTAGGGTGGAGAAAAATCATTGCAGAGAGAAGAGGTTGGAGACCGGGATTCTGAAGGCCTGTTACAGAGAGCAGAGTTTCGAGACTGGGTTGCAAAATTCCTGTTACAGAGAGCAGAGGTTGGAAACTATTCTGCAGAAGGACTGTTACAGAGAGCAGAGTTTGGAGACAGGGTTGTAGTAGGGTCTTACAGAGAGAAAATATAGGATACTGAGGTGCAGAAGGATCGTTGCAGAGAGAAGAGTTTTAGACTGAGTTGCAGAATAACTCTTGCAAGGAAAAGATGTTGGAGACTGGTGTGCAGAAGGACTGTTGCAGAGAGCAGTGTTTGGAGACTGGGTTTGAGAAGGATCCTACAGAGGTTGAAGAATGAGGTGCAGAAAGACTGTTACAGAGAGTAGATGTTGGAGACTGAGGTGGAGAAGTAACGTTGAGGATTACAGAGTTTGGAGATTGAGGTGCAGAAGGATTTTTACAGAGAGCAGAGGTTGAAGACTGGGGTGCAGAAGGACTGTTGCAGATAGTGGATTTTGGAGTCTGTGGTGCAGAAAAACTGTTGCAGAGAGGAGAGTTTGGAAACTGAGTTGCAGAAGGACTGTTATAGAGAGCAGAGGTTGGAGACTGGGGTGCAGAAGGACTGACACAGAAAGCAGAGATTGGAGTCTTGGGTACAGAAAGACTGTTACAGAGAGCAGAGGTTGGATTCTGCAGTACAGGAGGACTATTACAGATAGCAGAGGTTGGAGACTAGCGTGCAGAAGGACTTTAAAAGAGAGTAGATGTTGGTAACTAGGGTGCCTTAGGAATGTTGCAGAGAGCAGCGTTTGGAGACTGGTGTGCAGAAGAACTGTTGCGGAGAGCAGAGGTTGAAGACTGAGGTTCAGAAGGACTGTTGTAGAGATCAGAGGTTGGAGACTGTGGTGCAGTAGGATCATTGCATTGAGCAGAGGTAAAAGACTGGGGTGCAGAAGGACTAATAGAGAAAGCAGAGATTGGAGTTTGTGGTGAAGAAAGAAGGTTACAGAGAGCAGAGGTTGGACTGCAGTACAGAATGTCTTTTACAGAGAGCAGTAGTTGGAGTGTGGGGTGCAGAAGGACTGTTGCAGAGATCATATGTTTCTAACAAGGGTGCAGAAAGACTGTTGCAGAGAGCAGAATTTTGAGACTGGGGTGCAGAAGGACTGATACAGAAAGCAGAGTGTGGAGACTGGGGTGCAGAAGGACACTTACACAGAGCAGATGTTGGACACTAGGTTGCAGAAGGACTGTTAAAGAGAGCAGAGTTTAGAAACTGGGGTGCAGGAGGACTGTTGCAGAGAGCACAGGTTGGAGACTGAAATGGAGAAGAATTGTTGCAGAGAGAAGAATTTGGAGACTGGGGTGCAGAAGGACTGTTGCAGAGAGCAGAGGTTTAAGACAGGTGTCCAGAAGAACCTTTGCAGAGAGCAAAGTTAGGAGACTGAGGTGCAGAAGGAATATTAAAGAGAGAAGTAGGAAAAGACTGGGGTGCAGAAGGATTGTTACAGAGAACAGAGGTTAAAGACTGGGGTGCAGAAGGTCTGTTGCCGAGAGCAGAGGTTGGAATCTGGGGTGCAGAAGGACTGTTACAAAGAGCATAGTTTCGAGACTGGGTTTCATAATTCCTGTTATAGAAAGCAGAGGTTGAAAACTGTTGTGCAGGAGGACTGTTACAGAGAGAAGTGTTTGGAGACTGGGTTGCAGAAGGGTCTTACAGAGAGCAGAGGTAGGAGGCTGATGTGCAGAAAGATCATTGCAGAGAGCAGAGTTTTCAGACTGAGTTGCAGAAGGACTGTTTCACAGAGCAGATGTTGGAGACTGGAGTGCAGAAGGACTGATGCAGAGAGCAGAGGTTGGAGACTGAAGTGAAGAAGAATCGTTGTAAAGAGCAGAGTGTGGAGACTGGTGTGCAGAATGACTGCTACAGAGAGCAGAGTTTGGATCCTGGGTTGGAGAAGGATCCTACAGAGAGTAGACATTGGAGAATGAGGTGGAGTATGAGTGTTAAAGAGAGTAGAAGTTGTAGAATGAGGTGCAGAAGGACTGTTGCAGAGAACAGAGTTTAAAGACTGAAGTGCAGAAGGATTGTTACAGAGAGCAGATGATGAAGACTGGTTTGCAGAAGTACTTTTGCAGGGAGCAGAGGTTGGAGTCTGGGGTGCAGAAGGACTGTTGCTGAGAGCAGAGGTTGGAGACTGAGGTCCAGAAGGACTCTTACAGAGAGCAGAGCTTCAACACTTGGGTGCAGAAGGACTGATACAGAAAGCAGAATTTGGAGTCTTGGGTGGAGAAAGACCGTTACAAAGACGAGAGGTGGAGACTTCATTACAGGAGGACTGTTAAAGAGAGTAGAGGTTGGAGACTGGGGTGCAGAAAGATTTTTTCAGAGAGCAGATTTTGGTAACTATGGTGCAGAAGGACTGTTGCAGAGAGCAGAGTTTGGAGACTAGGATGCAGAAGGCCTGTTGCAGAGAGCATAGGTTTGAGACTGGGGTGCAGAAGGACTGTTACAGAGGACAGAAGTTGAAGACTGGGATGCGGAAGGCCTGTTGCAGAGAGCATAGGTTTGAGACTAGGGTGCAGAAGGACTGTTACAGAGGACAGAAGTTGAAGACTGGGGTGCAGAAGGACTGTAACAGAAATCACATGATGGAAACTGAGGTGCAGAAGGAGAGATACAGGGAGCAAAGGTTAAAGACTGGGGTTAAGAAAAACTGATTCAAAATGCAGAGGTAGGACACTGGGTTGCAGAAGGACCATTACAGAGAACAGAGGTTGGATACTGAGATACAGAAGGACTGTTACAGAGAGCAGATGTTGGAGACTGGGGAGCAGAAGGACTGTTACAGAGAAAAGAGTTTTTTGACTGGGGTGCCGCAGGACCCTGGCAGAAAGCAGAGGTTTGAGACTGTGGTTGAGAAGAAGTGTTAAAGAGAGCAAATTCTGGAAACTGGAGTGCAAAAAGATCTTACAGAGATCAGAGGTTTGAGACTGTGGTGCAGAAAGACTGTTGCAGAGAGCAGACGTTGGAGACTGGGGTCTAGAAGGATCTTTGCAGAGAGCTTTGTTTGGAGACTGGGGTGAAGAAGGACTGTGACAGAGAGCAGATGTTGAAGACTGGGGTGCAGAAGGACTGTTACAGAGAGTATAGGTTGAAGACTGGGGTGTATAAGGAGTGTTACAGAGAGCAGGTTTTAGAGACTGAGGTGCAGATAGACTCTTACAGAGAGAAGAGTTTGCAGACTGAGGTGCGGAAGGACAGTTACAGAGAGCAGAATTCGGAGACTGGTGTGAAGAAGGACTGTTAAAGATAGCAGAGTTTGTAGACTGGGGTTCAAATGGATCTTACAGAGAACAGAGTTTGGAGACTGGGGTGCAAAAGGACTGTTGATGAGAGCAGATTGTGAAGACTCTGGTGGAGAAGAATCGATGAAGAGAGAAGAGGTTGGAGACTGGGGTGCAGAAGTCCAGTTACAGAGAGCAGAGGTTGGAGACTGTTGTGCAGCAGGACTGTTACAGAGTGCAGAGTTTAAAAACTAAGTTGCAGAAGGATCTTAGAGAGATCATACTTGTGAGACTGAGGTGCAGCAGGACTGTTACACAGAGCAGAGGTAGGAGACTGGGGTGCAGAAGGGTCCTTGCAGAGAGCAGAGTTTTCAGACTGAGGTGCAGAAGAACTGTTGCAGAGAGCAGATGTTGAAGACTGGGGTGCAGAAGGATTGTTACAGAGAGCAGAGTTCGGAGACTGGAGTACATGAAGATCATACAGAGAGCAAAGATTGGTGACTAGGGTGCAGAAGGACTGTTGCCTAGAGCAGAGGTTGGAGACTGGGTTGGAGAAAAATCATTGCAGAGAGAAGAGGTTGGAGCCTGGGGTTCTGAAGGCCGATTACAGAGAGCAGAGTTTCGAGACTGGATTGCAAAATTCCTGTTACAAAGAGCAGATGTAGGAACCTATTCTGCAGAAGGACCGTTAAAGAGAGCAGAGTTTGGAGACTGGGTTGTAGAAGGGTCTTAAAAAGAGCAGATGTAGGAGACTGAGGTGCAGAAGGATCGTTGCAGAGAGCAGAGTTTTAGACTGAGTTGTAGAATGACTCTTGCAAAGAAAAAATGTTGGAGACTGGTGTGCAGAAGGACTGTTGCAGAGAGCAGAGGTTGGAATCTGCAGTACAGAAGGACTGTTACAGAGAGCAGAGATTGGAGACTGGAGTGCAGAAAAACTGTAAAAGAGAGCAGATGTTGGTAACTAGGGTTCCGTAGGAATGTTGCAGAGAGCAGAGTTTGGAGACTGGGATGCAGAAGAACTGTTTCGGAGAGCAGAGATTAGAGATTGAGGTGCAGAAGGACTGTTGTAGAGATAAGAGGTTGAAGACTGCAGTGCAGTAGGATTATTGCAATGAGCAGAGGTTAAAGACTGAGGTGCAGAAAGACTATAGAGAGAGCAGAGATTGGAGTTTGTGGTGAAAAAAGAAGGTTACAGAGAGCAGAGGTTGGACTGCAGTACAGAATGTCTTTTACAGAGAGAAGTGGTTGGAGTCTGGGGTACAGAAGGACTGTTGCAGAGATCAGATTTTGCTAACTAGAGTGCAGAAAGACTGTTGCAGAGAGAAGAGGCTGGAGACTGGGGTGCAGAAGGACTGATACAGAAAGCAGAGTTTGGAGACTGGGTTGTAGAAGGGCTCTTACAGAGAGCAGATGTTGGACTCTAGGTTGCAGAAGGAGTGTTAAAGAGAGCGGAGTTTAGAGACTGGGGTGCAGAAGGACTGTTGCAGAGAGCAGAGGTTGGAAACTGTTGTGCAGAAGGACTGTTACAGAGAGCAGAGGTTGGAGATGTGGTTCAGAAGGACTGTTGCAGAGAGCAGATGTTGGAGACTGGCGTGGAGAAGGACTGTTGCAGAGAGCATATTTTAGCGACTGGGGTGCAGAAGGACTGTTACAGAGAGCAGCGTTTGGAGACAGTTTTGCAGAAGTCCTGTTCCAGAGAGAGGAGGTTGGAGACTGTTGTGCAGAAGGACTGTTACAGAGTGCAGAGTTTAAAGACTGTGTTGCAGAAGGATCATAAAGAGAGCAGAGTTGGGAGACTGAGGTGCAGAAGGACGGTTACAGAGAGCAGAGGTAGGAGACTCGGGAGCAGAAGAGTCGTTGCATAGTGCAGATGTTGGTAACTAGGGTGCAGAAGGACTGTTGTGGAGACCAGAGGTTGGAGAGTGGTTTGCAGAAGGACAGTTTCAGAGAGCAGAGTTTGGAGACTGAGGTTCGGAAGTCCTGTTACAGAGAGCAGAGGTTGGACACGCCGGTGCAGAAGAACTGTTACAGAGAAGAGAGTTTGGATACAGGGGTGCCGAAGGATCCTACAGAGAGCAGAATTTGGAGAATGAGGTGCAGAATAACTGTGACAGAAATCAGAGGTTCGAGACTGAGGTTGAGTAGAATCATTTCAGAGAGCAGAGTTTGGAGACTTGGGTTCAGAAGGATTGTTGCAGAAAGCAGTGGTAGGAGACTGGGGTGCAGAAGGCCTTCTACAGAGAGCAGAGATTGGAGACTGGCGTGCAGAAGGCCTGTTACAAAGAGGAGAGATTGGAGACTGGGTATCTGATGAATCTTACAGAGAGCAGAGGTTGGAGATTGAGGTGAAGGTGGACTGTTACAGGGAGCAGTGGTTGGAGACTGGGGTGCAGAAGGATCGTGCAGAGACCAGAGGTTTAAGACTGAGGTGCAGAAGGACTGTTACAGAGAGTAGAAGTTGGAGACTGAGGTGTAGAAGGACAGTTATAGAGAGCAGAGTTTGGAGACTGAGGTGCAGAAGCACTGTTACATAAAGCAGAGGTTGGCAATTGGGGTGCAGAAAAACCGTTACAGAGACCAGAGTTTGGAGACTGCGGTATAGAAAAAATGTTACAGAGAGCATAGGTTGGAGACTCGGGTGCAGAAGGAATGTTACAGAGAGCACAGGTTGGAGACTGAGGTGTAGAAAGATAGATACAGAGAGCAGAGTTTGAAGACTGGGGTACAGAAGGACAAGTTATGGAGAGCAGATGTTGCAAACTGTGGTACAGAAAGACTGTTACAGAGAGCAGATGTTAGAGACTGGTTAGCAGAAGGACTGTTGAAGAGGACAGAGGTTGGAGACTGGGGTGTCGCAGGACACATGCTGAAAGCAGAGGTTAAAGACTGGGGTAGAAAAGGAATGTTACAGAGACCAGAGTTTGGAAACTGGGGTGAAGAAGAATCTTACAGAGAGCAGAGGTTGGAGACTGTGGTGCAGAATTACTGTTGCAGATAGCAGAGGTTGGAGAATGGGGTGCAGAAGGACTCTTGCGGAGAGCAGAGGTTGGAGACTGGGGTGCAGAAGGACTGTTGCGGAGAGCAGATGTTGGAGACTGGAGTGCAGAAAGGACTGTTGCAGAGAGCAGAGGTTGGAGACTTAGGTGCAGTAGTCCTGTTACATAGAGCAGTGGTTGGAAACTGGGGTGTAGAAGGATCGTTGCAAGGAGCAGAGCTTGGAGATAGGGGTGCAGAATGATCTTTCAGAGACCAGAATTTGGAGACTGAGGTGCAGCAGGACTGTTTCAGAGAGTAGAGGTTGGAGACTGGAGTGCAGTAGGATCATTTCAGAGAGCAGAGGTTGGAGACAGGCGTGCGGAATTATCGTTGCATAGAGCAGAGTTTGGAGACTGGCGTGCAGAAGGCCTGTTACAGAGAGGAGAAGTTGGAGACTGGATGCAGAAGGACTGTTATAGAGAGCAGAGTTTGGAGACTGGGTTTCTTAAGGATCTTACATAGAGCAGAGGTTGGAGACTGAGGTGCAGGTGGACTGTTACAACGAGCAGTGGTTGGAAACTGGGGTGCAGGAGAATCGTGGAGAGCAGAGGTTTCAGACTAGGTGCAGGTGGATATTTACAAAGAGCAGTATTTGAAGACTGGTGTGTAGAAGGACTGTTACAGAGAACAGAGTTTGGAAACTCAGGTGCAGAAAACATGTTACAGGAAGCAGAGTTTGGAAATTGGGGTGCAGAAGGACCGTTACAGAGAAGAGAGTTTGGACACTGCTATACAGGACTGTTACCGAGAGCAGAGGTTGGAGACTGGGGTGCAGAAGGACTCTCACATAGAGCAGAGTTTGGAGACTGGGGTGCAGAAGGATCTTTCAGAGAGCTGAGTTTGGGGACTGGGGTGCAGAAGTTCGTGGCAGAGAGAAGAGGTTGGAGACTGGGAAGCAGATGGCCTGTTTCCGAGAGCAGAGTTTTGAGACTGGGGTGCCGAAGGCCTGTTACAGAGAGCAGAGTTTGGGGACTGGGGTGCAGAAGGACTGTTACAGATTGCAGACTTTAAAGACTGGGTTTCAGAAGGATCTTACAGAGAACAGAGGTTGGAGACTGAGCTGCAGAATGACTGTTACAGAAAGCAGAGTTTGGAGACTGGGGTGCAGAAGATCATCACCGAGTGAAGAGTTATCAGACTGAGGTTCAGAGGTACTGTTGCATAGAGCAGATGTAGGAGACTTGGGTGCAGAAGGACTGTTGCAGAGATAAGACGTTGGAGACTAGGGTTCAACAGGATCGTTGCAGAGAGCAGAGGTTGGAGACTGGGGTTCAGAGGACTGTTACAGAGTGCAGAGGTTTGAGACTGGAGTGAAGTAGGACTGTTTAAGAAAAGAGTGGTTGGCGACTGGGTTGCAGAAGGACCTTTGTAGAGAGAAGAGGTTGGAGACTGAGGTGGCAGAATTATTGTTACAGAGAGGAGAGTTTGGAGACTGGGTTGCAGAAGGACTGTTTCAGCGAGCAGAGGTAGGAGACTGGTGTGCAAAACGATATTACAGACAGTGAAGGCTGGAAACTGGGGTGCACAAGGAATGTTGGCAGAGAGCAGAGGTTGAAGACTGGGGTACTCAAGGACTAATAGAGAAAGCAGATATTTGAGACTGGGGTGCAGAAGAACCGTTACAGAGATCAGAGGTAGAAGACTCCAGTTCAAAAGGACTGTTGCAGAAAGCAGAGGCTGGAGACTGGGGTGCAGAACGACTGTTACAGAGAGCAGAGGTTGGATACTGGGGTGAAGAATGACTGAAAGTGAAAGCAGATGTTGGAGACTGGGGTGCAGAAGAACCATTACAGAGAGCAGAGGTAGGAGACTCCGGTTCACAAGGACTGTTACAGAGAGAAATGGTTGGAGACTGGGGTGCATAAGGACTGTTACAGAGAGCAGAATTTTGAGATTGGTTGGCAAATGTATCTTCCAGAGAGTAGAGGTTGGATACTGAGATGCATAAGGACTGTTACAGAGAGTAGAGGTTGGATACTGAGGTGCAGATGGACAATTGCAGAAAGAAGAGTTTGAAGACTGAGGTGCAGAAGGACTGATACAGAAAGCAGGGTTAGAGACTGGGATTCAGAAGGACCATTACAGAGAGCAGAGTTTGGGGACTTCGGTGCAGAAGAACTGTTACTGAGAGCAGAGGTTGGAGATTGGGGTGCAGAAAGACTGTTGTACAGAGCAGACGTAAGAGACTCGGGTGCGGAAGGATTGTTGCAGAGAGCAGAGGTTGGAGACTGAGGTGCAGAAGGACTGTTATAGAGAGCAGAGGTTGGAGACTTGGGTGCAGAAGGACTGTTGCAGAGAACAGAGGTTTGCGACTGAGGTGCACAAGGTCCATTGAAGATAGCAGAGATTGGAAACTGGGGTGCAGAAGGATCTTACAGAGAGCAGAGGTTGGAGACTGAAGTGCAGAAGGACTGTTGTAGAAAGCAGACGTAGGATACTGAGGTGCAGAAGGATTGTTGCAGAGAGTTGAGATTGGAGACAGGGGTGCAAAAGACTTTCACAAAGAGCAGAGATTGGAGACTGGGGAGCGGAAGAACTGTTACTGAGAGTAGAGTTTGGACACCAGGGTAAAGAAGCATAATACAGCGAGCAGAGGTTGGAGAGTGGGGTGAAGAAGGACCTTTGCAGAGAGGAGAATTTGGAGACTGGGGTGCAGAATGATTGCTACGGAGAACAGAGTTTGGATATTGAGGTGCAGAAGAACGGTTGCATAGAGTAGAAGTTGGAGATTTGGGTGCAGAAGGAATATTGCAGAGAGAAGAAGTTGGAGACTGAGGTGCAGAAGGACTGTTACAGAGAGCAGAGAATTGAGATAGGGGTGCAGAAGGAATGATACCGAAAGCAGAGTTTGGAGACTGGGGTACAGGAGGACCATTACAGAGAGAAGAGGTTGGAGTCTGCAGTACAGAAGGACTGTTACAGAGAGTAGAGGTTGGAGACTGGGGTGCAGACGGACTGTTGCAGATAGTGGATTTTGGAGTCTGTGGTGCATAAGGACTTTTGCAGAGAGCAGAGGTTGGAGACTGATGTTCAGAAGGACTGTTATAGAGAGCAGAGGTTGGAGACTGGGGTGCAGAAGAACTGACAGAGAAAGCAGAGGTTGGAGTCTGGGGTGCAGAAAGACTGTTACAGAGAGAAGAGGTTGGATTCTGCAGTACAGGAGGACTGTTTCAGAGAGCAGAGGTTGGAGACTGGGGTACAGAAGGACTGTAAAAGAGAGTAGATGTTGGTAACTAGGGTTCCATAGGAATGTTGCAGAGAGCAGAGTTTGGAGACTGGGGTGCAGAAGAACTGTTTCAGAGAGCAGAGATTAGAGACTGAGGTGCAGAAGGACTGTTGTAGAGATAAGAGGTTGGAGACTGGGGTGCAGTAGGATTATTGCAATAAGCAGAGGTTAAAGACTGGGGTGCAGAAGGACTGATAGAGAAAGCAGAGATTGGAGTTTGTGGTGAAGAAAGAAGTTTACAGAGAGCAGAGTTTGGACTGCAGTACAGAATGTCTTTTACAGAGAGCAGTGGTTGGAGTATGGCGTACAGAAGGACTGTTGCAGAGATCAGATGTTGCTAACTAGGGTGCAGAAAGACTGTTGCAGAGAGCAGAGTTTGAAGACTGGGGTGCAGAAGGACTGATACAGAAAGCAGAGTGTGGAGACTAGGCTGCAGAAGGGTTCTTAAAGAGAGCAGATGTTGGACACTAGGTTGCAGAAGGAGTGTTAAAGAGAGCGGAGTTTAGAGACTGGGGTGCATACGGACTGTTGCAGAGAGCAGAGGTTGGAAACTGTTGTGCAGAAGGACTGTTACAGAGAGCAGAGTTTGGAGATTGGGTTGCAGAAGGGTCTTACAGAGAGCAGAGGTAGGAGGGTGAGGTGCAGAAGGATCATTGCAGAGAGCAGAGTTTTCAGACTGAGTTGCAGAAAGACTGTTTCATAGAGCAGATGTTGGAGACTTGGGTGCAGAAGGACTGTTACAGAGAGCAGAGTTTGGAGACTGGGTTGGAGAAGGATCCTACAGAGAACAGAGGTTGGAGAATGAGGTGCAGAAGGAGTGTTAAAGAGAGTAGAATTTGTAGACTGAAGTGCAGAAAGACCGTTGCAGAGAACAGAGTTTGGAGGCTGAGGTGCAGAAGGATTGTTACAGAGAGCAAAGGATGAAGACTGGGGTGCAGAAGTACTTTTGCGGGGAGCATAGGTTGGAGACTGGGGTGCAGAAGGACTGTTGCTGAGAGCAGAGGTTGGAGACTGAGGTCCAGAAGGACTCTTACAGAGAGCAGAGATTCAACACTTGGGTGCAGAAGGACTTATACAGAAAGCAGAATTTGGAGTTTTGGGTGGAGTAAGACCGTTACAGAGAGCAGAGGTGGAGACTGCAGTACAGGAGGACTGATACAGAGAGTAGAGGTTGGAGACTGGTGTGCAGAAAAACTGTTTCAGAGAGCAGATGTTGGTAACAATAATGCAGAAAGACTGTTGCAGTGAGCAGAGTTTGGAGACTGGGATGCAGAAGGACTGTTGCAGAGAGCATAGGTTTGAGACTGGGGTGCAGAAGGACTGTTACAGAGGACAGTAGTTGAAGACTGGGGTGCAGAAGGACTGTTACAGGAATCACAGGATGGAGACTGAGGTGCAGAAGGAGAGATACAGAGAGCAAAGGTTGGAGACTGGGATTAAGAAAAACTGATTCAAAAAGCAGAGGTAGGAGACTGGGTTGCAGAAGGACCATTACAGAGAAAAGAGGTTGGATACTGAGATACAGAAGGACTGTTACAGAGAGAAGATGTTGGAGACTGAGGAGCAGAAAAACTGTTACAGAGAAAAGAGTTTTGAGACTTGGGTGCTGCAGGACCCTCGCAGAAAGCAGAGGTTTGAGACTGCAGTGGAGAAAGAGTGTTAGAGAGAGCAGATTTTGGAAACTGGAGTTCAGAAAGATCTTACAGAGATCAGAGGTTAGAGACTGTGGTCCAGAAGGACTGTTGCAGAGAGAAGACGTTGGAGACTGGGGTCCAGAAGGATCTTTGCAGAGAGCATTTTTTGGAGACTGGGGTGAAGAAGGACTGTGGCAGAGAGCAGATGTTGGAGACTCGGGTGCAGAAGGTCTGTTACAGAGAGCAGATTTTAGAGACTGAGGTGCAGATAGACTGTTAAAGAGAGCAGAGTTTGCAGACTGAGGTGTGAAAGGACAGTTACAGAGAGCAGAATTTGGAGACTGGTGTGCAGAAGGACTCTTAAAGAGAGCAGAGGTTGGAGACTAGGGTTCAAATGGATCTTACAGAGAGCAAAGTTTGGATACTTGGGTGCAAAAGGACTGTTGCAGAGAGCAGATGTTGAAGACTGGGGTGGAGAAGAATCGATGCAGAGAGAAGAGTTTGAAGACTGGGGTGCAGAAGGCCTGTTACAGAGTGCAAAGTTTAAAGACTAAGTTGCAGAAGGATCTTAGAGAGAGCAGACTTATGAGACTGAGGTGCAGCAGGACTGTTACACAGAGCAGAGGTAGGAGACTGGGGTGCAGAAGGGTCCTTACAGAGAGCAGAATTTTCAGACTGAGGTGCAGAAGAACTGTTGCAGAGAGCAGATGTTGAAGACTGGGGTGCAGAAAGATTGTTAAAGAGAGCAGAGTTTCGAGACTGGAGTGGATGAAGATCTTACAGAGCGCAGAGATTGGTGACTAGGGTGCAGAATGACTGTTGCCTAGAGCAGAGGTTGGAGACTGGGGTGGAGAAAAATCATTGCAGAGAGAAGAGGTTGGAGACTGGGGTTCTGAAGGCCTATTACACAGAGCAGAGTTTCAAGACTAGATTGCAAAATTCCTGTTACAGAGAGCAGGGGTTGGAAACTATTCTGCAGAAGGACCTTTACAGACAGCAGAGTTTGGAGACTGGGTTGTAGAAGGGTCTTACAGAGAGCAGATGTAGGAGACTGAGGTGAAGAAGGATCGTTGCAGAGAGCAAAGTTTTAGACTGAGTTGCAGAAGGACTGTTGCAGAGAGCAGATCTTTGAGACTGATGTGCAGAAGGACTGTTGCAGAGATGAGAGGTTAAAGACTGGGTTGAAGAAGGATCGGTGCAGAGAGCAGATGTTGGAGACTGGTGTGCAGAAGGAAAGTTACAGAGAGCAGAGTTTGAAGACTGGGTTGGAGAAGGATCCTACAGAGAGAAAAGGTTGAAGAATGAGGTGCAGAAAGACTGTTACACAGAGTAGATGTTGGAGACTGAGGTTCAGAAATAACGTTGAGGAGTACAGAGTTTGGAGACTTAGGTGCAGAAGGATTGTTACAGAGAGCAGAGGTTGGAGACTGGGGTTCAGTAGGACTGTTATAGAGAGCAGAGGTTGGAGACTGGGGTGCATAAGGAGTGACACAGAAAGCAGAGATTGGTGTCTGGGGTGCAGAAAGACTGTTACAGAGAGCAGAGGTTGGATTCTGCAGTACAGAAAGACTGTTACAGAGAGCAGAGGTTGGAGACTGGGGTGCAGAAGGAGTGTAAGAGAGAACAGATGTTGGTAACTAGGATGTCGGAGGAATGTTGCAGAGAGCAGAGTTTGGAGACTGGGGTGCAGAAAAACTTTTCCGGAGAGCAGAGGTTGGAGACGGAGGTGCAGAAGGACTGTTGTAGAGATCAGAGGTTGGAGACTATGGTGCAGTAGGATCATTGCAGAGAGCAGAGTTTAAAGACTGGGGTGAAGAAGGATCGTTGCAGAGAGCAGAGTTTGGAGACTTGTTTGCAGAAGGCTTACTACAGAGAGCAGATTTGGAGACTGGCATGCAGAAGGCGTGTTACAGAGAGAAGAATTTGGAGACTGGGGTGCATAAAGACTGTTATAGAGATCAGAGGTTGGAGACTGGGGTGCAGTAGGATCATTGCAGAGACCAGAGTTTAAAGACTGGGGTGCAGAAGGATCGTTGCAGATAGCAGTGGTTGGTGACTTGGGTGCAGAAGGCCTGCTACATAGAGCAGATTTGGAGACTGGCGTGCTGAAGGCCTGTTACAGAGAAAAGAGGTTGGAGACTGGGTTGCAGAAGGAGTGTAACAAAGAGCTGAATTTGAAGACTGGGTTGCTTAAGGATCTTAAATAGAGCAGAGGTTGATGTCTAAGGTGCAGGTGGACTGTTACAGAGAGCAGTGGTTTGAGACTGGGGTGCAGAAGGATCATGGAAAGCAGAGGTTTCAGACTGAGGTGCAGAAGTACTGTTACAGAGAGCAGAGGTTGGAGATTGAGGTGTAGAAGGACTGTTACGGAGAGAAGAATTTTGAGACTGAGGTGCAGAAGGACTGTTACAGAAAGCAGAGTTTGGAAATTGGGGTGCAGAAGGACCGTTACAGAGAGCAGAGGTTGAAGACTTCGGTATAGAAGGACTGTTACAGAGAGCATAGTTGGGAGACTTGGGTGCAGAAGGACTTTTGCAGAAAGCAAATTTGGAGA
The DNA here is from genome assembly GCF_052094955.1 of Ictidomys tridecemlineatus. NCBI lineage: Eukaryota > Metazoa > Chordata > Mammalia > Rodentia > Sciuridae > Ictidomys > Ictidomys tridecemlineatus. Next base: position 54,200 of record NW_027521178.1, on the reverse strand, counting down.
CTGAGGTGAAGAAGGATAGACACAGAGAGCAGAGGTTGGAGACTGGGGTTCAGAAGGACTGATACAGAAAGCAGAGGTTGGAGTCTGGGGTGCAGAAGGACCGATACAGAAAGCAGAGTTTGGTGAATGTGGTACAGAAAAACTGTTACAGAGAGCAGATATTGGAGACTGGGGAGCAGAAGGACTGTTGAAGAGGACAGAGTTTGGAGACTGGGGTGCCACAGGACCCTTGCAGAAAGCAGAGGTTGGAGACTGGGGTGGAGAAGGAATGTTAGAGAGAGCAGAGTTTGGAAACTGGAGTGCAGAAATATCTTACAGAGAGCCGAGTTATAGAGAGCAGACATTGTGACTGGGGTTTAGAAAGATCGTTGCAGAGAGCAGAGTTCGCAGACTGGGGTGCAAAAGGCTGTTGCAGAGAGAAGAGGTTGGAGAGTGAGGTGCAGAAGGACTGTTACAGAGAGCAGATATTGGAGACTGGGGTTTAGATTGATCTTACAGATAGCAAAGGTTGGAGACTGAGGTGCAGAAGGATTGTAACATACATCAGAGTTAGGAGACTGGGGTGCAGGAGGTTCATTGCAGACAGCAGAGTTTTCAGACTGTGGTGCAGAAGGAATGTTGCAGAGACCAGATGTTGGAGACTGGGGTGTAGAAAGACTGTTGCAGAGAGCAGAGGTTAAAGATTGGGTTAAGAATGATCATTGCAGAGAGAAGAGATTGAAGACTGGTGTGCAGAAGGAATGTTACCAAGAGCAGAGTTTGGAGACTGGGTTTGTGAAGCATCCTACAGTGAGCAGAGTTTGGAGACTGAAGTGCAGAAGGACTATTACAGAGATTAGATGTTGGAGACTGAGTTGCAGAAGGACCGTTGCAGAGAACAGAGTTTGCAGACTGAGGTGCAGAAGGATTGTTACAGAGAGCAGAGTTTTGAGACTGGGGTGCAGAAGGACTGTTGCAGAGAGCAGAGGTTTAAGACTGAGGTGCGAAAGTCTTGGTAGAGATAGCAGAGTTTGGAGACTCGGTTGCAGAAGGGCAGTTTAAGAGAGTCAAGGTTAAAAACAGGGGTGCAGAAGGCCTGCTATAGAGAGCAGAGTTTTGAGACTGGAGTGCAGAAGGCCTGTTACAGAGAGGAGAGGTTGAGGACTGGGGTGCAGAAGGACTGTTACAGAGAGCAGAGTTTGGAAATTGGGGTGCAGAAGGACCGTTACAGAGAGCAGAGGTTGAAGACTTCGGTATAGAAGGACTGTTACAGAGAGCATAGTTGGGAGACTTGGGTGCAGAAGGACTTTTGCAGAAAGCAAATTTGGAGACTGAGGTGAAGAAGGATAGACACAGAGAGCAGAGGTTGGAGACTGGGGTTCAGAAGGACTGATACAGAAAGCAGAGGTTGGAGTCTGGGGTGCAGAAGGACCGATACAGAAAGCAGAGTTTGGTGAATGTGGTACAGAAAAACTGTTACAGAGAGCAGATATTGGAGACTGGGGAGCAGAAGGACTGTTGAAGAGGACAGAGTTTGGAGACTGGGGTGCCACAGGACCCTTGCAGAAAGCAGAGGTTGGAGACTGGGGTGGAGAAGGAATGTTAGAGAGAGCAGAGTTTGGAAACTGGAGTGCAGAAATATCTTACAGAGAGCCGAGTTATAGAGAGCAGACATTGTGACTGGGGTTTAGAAAGATCGTTGCAGAGAGCAGAGTTCGCAGACTGGGGTGCAAAAGGCTGTTGCAGAGAGAAGAGGTTGGAGAGTGAGGTGCAGAAGGACTGTTACAGAGAGCAGATATTGAAGACTGGGGTTTAGATGGATCTTACAGATAGCAAAGGTTGGAGACTGAGGTGCAGAAGGATTGTAACATACATCAGAGTTAGGAGACTGGGGTGCAGGAGGTTCATTGCAGACAGCAGAGTTTTCAGACTGTGGTGCAGAAGGAATGTTGCAGAGACCAGATGTTGGAGACTGGGGTGTAGAAAGACTGTTGCAGAGAGCAGAGGTTAAAGATTGGGTTAAGAATGATCATTGCAGAGAGAAGAGATTGAAGACTGGTGTGCAGAAGGAATGTTACCAAGAGCAGAGTTTGGAGACTGGGTTTGTGAAGCATCCTACAGTGAGCAGAGGTTGGAGACTGAAGTGCAGAAGGACTATTACAGAGATTAGATGTTGGAGACTGAGTTGCAGAAGGACCGTTGCAGAGAACAGAGTTTGCAGACTGAGGTGCAGAAGGATTGTTACAGAGAGCAGAGTTTTGAGACTGGGGTGCAGAAGGACTGTTGCAGAGAGCAGAGGTTTAAGACTGAGGTGCGAAAGTCTTGGTAGAGATAGCAGAGTTTGGAGACTCGGTTGCAGAAGGGCAGTTTAAGAGAGTCAAGGTTAAAAACAGGGGTGCAGAAGGCCTGCTATAGAGAGCAGAGTTTTGAGACTGGAGTGCAGAAGGCCTGTTACAGAGAGGAGAGGTTGAGGACTGGGGTGCAGAAGGACTGTTACAGAGAGCAGAGTTTTGAGACTGGTTTGCTGAAGTAGATTTTGGAGACTGAGGTGCAGGTGGACTGTTACATAGAGCAGTGGTTGGAGACTGGGGTGCAGAAGAATCGTGGAGAGCAGAGATTTCAGACTGAGGTGTAGAAGGACTGTTACAGAGAGCAGAGTTTAGAGAGTAACATGCAGAAGGACTGTTACAGAAAGCAGAATTTGGAAATTGGGGTGCAGAAGGACCGTTACAGAGACCAGAGGTTGGAGTCTGCAGTATTGAAGGACTGTTACAGAGAGCAGAGGTTGAAGACTGGGGTTCAGAAGGAGTGTTACAGAAAGTACACGTTGGAGACTTAGGGGCAGAAGGATAGATACAAACAGCAGAGGTTGGAGACTGGAGTTCAGAAGGACTGATTCAAAAAGCAGAGGTTGGAAACTGGGTTGCAGAAGGACCATTACAGAGAGCAGAGTTTGGAAACTGTGGTACATAGAGTCTGTTACAGAGAGCAGATCTCAGAGACTGGGGAGCAGAAAGACTGTTGCAGAGGACAGAGTTTGGAGACTGTGGTGGAGAAGAAATCTTATAGAGAGCAGAGTTTGGAAACTGGAGTGCAGAAGGACTGTTACAGAGAGCAGAGAGAAGAGGTTGGAGACTGGGAAGCAGATGGCCTGTTACCGAGAGCAGAGATTGGAGACTGGGGTTCAGAAGGCCTGTTACAGAGAGCAGAGTTTGGGGACTGGGGTGCAGAAGGACTGTTACAGAGAGCATACTTGGGACTGGGTTTCAGAAGAATACTACAGAGAACAGAGGTTGGAGACTGAGGTGCAGAATGACTGTTACAGAGAGCGGAGTTTGGAGACTGGGGTACAGAAGGATCGTTGCCGAGAGCAGATTTTTCAGACTGAGGTTCAGAGACACTGTTGCATGGAGCAGATGTTGGAGACTTGGGTGCAGAAGGACTGTTGCAGAGAGTAGATGCTGGAGACTGGGGTTCAGAAGGATTGTTGCAGAGAGCAGAGGTTGGAGACTGGGGTGCAGAAGGACTCTTACAGAGAGCAGAAGGTGAAGAATTGGTTGATGAAGGCCTGTTACAGAGAGCAGAGTTTGGAGAATGGGGTTCAGAAGGACTTTCAGAGAGAGCAGAGTTTGGAGACCAGGTTGCAGAAGGATGTTACAGAGAGCAGAGGTTGGAGACTGAGGTGCAGAACCACTGTTACAGAGAGAAGAGTTTGGATACTGAGGTGCAGAAAGACCGTTGCAGAGAGGAGACTTGGAGACTGAGGTGCAGAAGGATTGATACACAGAGAAGAGGTTGCAGACTGGGGTGCAGAAGAACTGATACAGAAAGCAGAGGTTGGAGACTCTGGTGCAGAAGGACACTTACAGAGAGCAGAGGTTGGAGACTGCTGTACAGAAGGACTGTTACAGAGAGCAAAGGTTGGAGACTGGACTGGAGAAGAACTGTTTCAGAGAGCAGATGTTGGAGTCTGGGGTGCAAAACGACTGTTCCAGAGAGCAGAGGATGGAGCCTGGGGTATAGAAGGACTGTTGCAGAGAGTTGAGGTTGGAGACTGGGGTTCAGATGGATCTTACAGAGAGCAGAGTTTGCAGATTGGGATGCAAAAGGACAATTGCAGAGAGTGGATATTGGAGACTTGGGTGGAGAAGAATTATTGCAGAGAGAAGAGGTTGGAGACTGGGGTGCAGAGGGCTATTACAGAGAGCAGAGTTTGGAGACTGTTTTGCAGAAGTCCTGTTACAGAGAGAGGAGGTTAGAGACTGTTGTGCAGAAGGATTGTTACAGTGTGCAGAGTTTAAAGACTGTGTTGCAGAAGGATCATAAAGAGAGCAGAGTTGGGAGACTGAGGTGCAGAAGGACGGTTACAGAGAGCAGAGGTAGGAGACTCAGGAGCAGAAGAGTCGTTGCATAGTGCAGATGTTGGTAACTAGGGTGCAGAAGGACTGTTGTAGAGAGCAGAGGTTGGAGAGTGGTTTGCAGAAGGACTGTTGCAGACAGCAGAGTTTGAAGACTGAGGTTCAGAAGTCCTGTTACAGAGAGCAGAGGTTGGACACGCCGGTGCAGAAGAACTGTTACAGAGAACAGAGTTTGGATACAGAGGTGCAGAAAGATCCTACAGAGAGCAGAATTTGGAGAATGAGGTGCAGAAGAACTGTGGCAGAGATCAGAGGTTGGAGACTGGGGTTGAGTAGGATCATTTCAGAGAGCAGAGTTTGGAGACTTGGGTGCAGAAGAATCATTGCAGAGAGCAGTGGTTGGAGACTGGGGTGCAGAAGGCCTTCTACAGAAAGCAGAGATTGGAGACTGGCGTGCAGAAGGCCTGTTACAAAGAGGAGAGTTTGGAGACTGGGTATCTGAAGAATCTTACAGAGAGCAGAGGTTGGAGACTGAGGTGAAGGTGGACTGTTACAGGGAGCAGTGGTTGGAGACTGGGGTGCAGAAGGATCGTGCAGAGACCAGAGGTTTTAGACTGAGGTGCAGAAGGACTGTTACAGAGAGTAGAAGTTGGAGACTGAGGTGTAGAAGGACTGTTATAGAGAGCAGAGTTTGGAGACTGAGGTGCAGAAGCACTGTTACATAAAGCAGAGGTTGGCAATTGGGGTGCAGAAAAACCGTTACAGAGACCAGAGTTTGGAGACTGCGGTATATAAAAAATGTTACAGAGAGCATAGGTTGGAGACTTGGGTTCAGAAGGAATGTTACAAAGAGCACAGGTTGGAGACTGAGGTGCAGAAAGATAGATACAGAGAGCAGAGGTTTTAGACTGGGGTGTAGAAGGACTGATACAGAAAGCAGAGTTTGAAGACTGGGGTACAGAAAGACAAGTATTGGAGAGCAGATGTTGGAAACTGCGGTACAGAAAGACTGTTACAGAGAGCAGATGTTGGAGACTGGTTAGCAGAAGGACTGTTGAAGAGGACAGAATTTGGAGACTGAGGTGTCGCAGGACACATGCAGAAAGCAGAGGTTAAAGACTGGGGTAGAAAAGGAATGTTACAGAGACCAGAGTTTGGAAACTGGGGTGCAGAAGGATTTTACAGAGAGCAGAGGTTGGAGACTGTGGTGCAGAAGTACTGTTGCAGAGAGCAGAAGTTGGAGAATTGGGTGCAGAAAGACTGTTGCGGAAAGCAGAGGTTTGAGACTGGGGTGCAGAAGCACTGTTGCAGAGAGCAGATGTTGGAGACTGGAGTGCAGAAGGACTGTTGCAGAGAGCAGAGGTTGGAGACTAAGGTGCATTAGTCCTGTTACATAGAGCAGTGATTGGAGACTGGGGTGCAGAAGGATCGTTGCAAGGAGCAGAGCTTGGAGACAGGGGTGCAGAATGATCTTTCAGAGAGCAGAAGTTGGAGACTGAGGTGCAGCAGGACTGTTTCAGAGATTAGAGGTTGGAGACTGGAGTGCAGTAGGATCATTTCAGAGAGCAGAGGTTGGAGATAGGCATGCAGAATTATCGTTGCATAGAGCAGAGTTTGGAGACTGGCGTGCAGAAGGCCTGTTACAGAGAGGAGAAGTTGGAGACTGGATGCAGAAGGACTGTTATAGAGAGCAGAGTTTGGAGACTGGGTTTCTTAAGGATCTTACATAGAGCAGAGGTTGGAGACTGAGGTGCAGGTGGACTGTTACAACGAGCAGTGGTTGGAAACTGGGGTGCAGGAGAATCGTGGAGAGCAGAGGTTTCAGACTAGGTGCAGGTGGATATTTACAAAGAGCAGTATTTGAAGACTGGTGTGTAGAAGGACTGTTACAGAGAGCAGAGTTTGGAAACTCAGGTGCAGAAAACATGTTACAGGAAGCAGAGTTTGGAAATTGGGGTGCAGAAGGACCGTTACAGAAAAGAGAGTTTGGACACTGCTGTACAGGACTGTTACCGATAGCAGAGGTTGGAGACTGGGGTGCAGAAGGACTCTCACATAGAGCAGAGTTTGGAGACTGGGGTGCAGAAGGATCTTTCAGAGAGCTGAATTTGGGGACTGGGGTGCAGAAGGTTCGTGGCAGAGAGAAGAGGTTGGAGACTGGGAAGCAGATGGCCTGTTTCCGAGAGCAGAGTTTTGAGACTGGGGTGCCGAAGTCCTGTTACAGAGAGCAGAGTTTGGGGACTGGGGTGCAGAAGGACTGTTACAGATTGCAGACTTTAAAGACTGGGTTTCAGAAGGATCTTACAGAGAACAGAGGTTGGAGACTGAGCTGCAGAATGACTGTTACAGAAAGCGGAGTTTGGAGACTGGGGTGCAGAAGGATCGTCACCGAGAGAAGAGTTATCAGACTGAGGTTCAGAGAACTCTTGCATAGAGCAGATGTAGGAGACTTGGGTGCAGATGGACTGTTGTAGAGAGTAGACTTTGGAGAGTAGGGTTCTGAAGGATCGTTGCACAGAGCAGAGGTTGGAGACTGGGGTGCAGAAGGACTGTTACAGAGTGCAGAGGTTTGAGACTGGGGTGAAGTAGGACTGTTTAAGAAAAGAGAGGTTGGAGACTGGGGTGCAGAATGACCTTTGTAGAGAGAAGAGGTTGGAGACTTAGGTGCAGAATTATTGTTACAGAGAGGAGAGTTTGGAGACTGGGTTGCAGAAGGACTTTTTCAGCGAGCAGAGGTAGGAGACTGGTGTGCAAGAGGATCTTATAGAGAGTGAAGGCTGGAGACTGGGGTGCACAAGGAATGTTGCAGAGAGCAGAGCTTGAAGACTGGGGTACTCAAGGACTGATAGAGAAGGCAGATGTTGGAGACTGGGGTGCAGAAGAACCGTTACAGAGATCAGAGGTTGGAGACTCCAGTTCAAAAGGACTGTTACAGAAAGCAGAGGCTGGAGACTGGGGTGCAGAACGACTGTTACAGAGAGCAGAGGTTGGAGACTGGGGTGAAAAATGACTGAAAGAGAAAGCAGATGTTGGAGACTGGGGTGCAGAAGAACCGTTACAGAGAGCAGAGGTAGGAGACTCCGGTTCAGAAGGACTGTTACAGAGAGCAATGGTTCGAGACTGGGGTGCATAAGGAATATTACAGAGAGCAGAGTTTTGAGACTTGGGTACAGAAGGTATAATAGAGAAAGCAAATGTTGGAGACTGTGGTGCAGAAGAACTGTTACAGAAAGCAGAAGTAGGAGACTCCTGTTCAGAATGATTGTTACAGAGAGCAGAGTTTGGTTACGGGTGTACAAGGACCGTATCTCGATGGTGAGGTTGGAGACTGAGGTGCAGAAGGACTGTTGCAGAGAGCAGAGATTGGAGACTGGGGTGCAGAAGGCTCGTTGTAGAGAGTATAGGTTGGAGACTTGGGTACAGTAGGCCTCTTACAGAGAGCAGAAGTTTAAGACTTGAGTGCAGAAGGCCTGTTACAGAGAGCAGAGGTTGGAGACTGGGGTGTGGTGCAGAAGGACTGTTACAGAGAGCAGAGTTTGGAGACTAGGTTGCAGAAGGATGTTACAGAGAGCAGAGGTTGGAGACTGCAGTACAGAAGGACTGTTACAGAGAGGAGGTTGGATACTGAGGTGCAGAAGGACCGTTTCAGAGAGAATTCTTAAAGACTGAGGTGCAGAAGAATTGATACAGAGAGCAGAGTTTGGAGACTGGGGTGCACAAAAACTGATACAGAAAGCAGAGTTTGGAAACTTGGGTGCAGAAAGACCCTTACAGAGAGCAGAGGTTGGAGACTGCAGTACAGAAGGACTGTTACAGAGAGCAGAGGTTGGAGACTGTGGTGGAAAAGAACTGTTTCAGAGAGCAAATGTTTGAGTCTGCGGTGCAAAAAACTGTTGCAGAAAGCAGAGGATGGAAACTGGGGTGTAGAAGGACTGTTGCACAGAGCAGAGGTTGCAGACTGAGTTGCTGAAGGACTGTTACAGCGGGCAGAGTTTGGAGACTGTGGTGGAGAACGACGGATACAGAGGGCTGAGTTTGAATACTGTGGTGAATAAGGACTCTGACAAAGAACAAAGGTTGGAGACTGCAGTACAGAAGGACTGTTACAGAGAGCAGAGGTTGAAGACTGGTGTACTAAATAACTGTTTTAGAAAACAGAGTTTTGAGACTGGGGTGCAGAAGGATCATTGCAGAGAGCAGAGTTTGGAGACTGGGGTGCAGAAGGATCCTTAAAGAGAGCAGAGTTTGGAGACTGTGGTGCAGAAAGACTTTTACAGAGAGCACAGGTTGAAGACTGGGGTGCAGTAGGTATTTTACAGAGAGCACAGGTTGGATACTTAGGTGCAGCAAGACCCTTACAGATACCATAGGTTGGAGACTGCGGTACAGAAGGACTGTTTCAGAGAGCAGTGGTTGGATACAGGTGTGCATAAGGATCTGACAGACAGCATAGTTTGGAGACTGGGGTGCAGAAGGATTGTTGCTGAGAGAAGAGGTTGGAGACTTGGGTGCAGAAGGATCGTTGAAGAGAGAAGTGGTTGGAGACTGGGTAAAAGGGCCTGTTACAGAAAGCCGAGTTTTGAGATTGGTGAGCAGAAGACCTGTTACAGAGCAGGGCTTGGAGACTGGGGTGCAGAAGGACAGTTACAGAGAGCAGAGTTTAAAGACTTGGTTGTAAAAGGATCTTACAGAGAGCAGAGGTTGGAGACTGAGGTACAGAAGGACTGTTACAGAAAACAGAGGTTGGAGACTGATGTGCAGAATGATCGTTGCAGAGAGCAGAGTGTTCACACTGAGGTGCAGAAAGCCTGTTACAGAGAGCAGAGGTTGGAGAGTGGGGTGGAGAAGGACTGCTGCAGAGAGTAGAGGTTGGAGACTGAGGTGCAGAAGGACTGTTACAGAGAGCATAGTTTGGAGACTGGGATTTAGAAGGACTGATACAGAAAGCAGACCTTGGTGACCTGGGTGCAGAAAGACTGTTGCAGAGAGCAGAGTTCTGAGACTGAGGTGGAGAAGGACTGTTGCAGAGAGAAAATGTTGGAGACTGGGTTGCAGAAGGACTGTTGCAGAGAGCAGAGATTGGAGAGTGGGGTGCAGAAGAAGTATTGCAGAGAGCAGAGGTTGCAGACTGTGGTTCAGAAAGACTGTTACAGAGAGCAGAGTTTGGAGAATGTGGGGCAGAATGACTGATACAGAAAGCAGAGGTTGGAGACTGTGGTGCAGAAAAATCCCTTACAGAGAACAGAGGTTGAAGAATGTGGTACAGAAGGACTGTAACAGAGAGCACTGGATGGAGATTGGGGTGCAGAATAAGTGTTGTAGGGAACAGAGGTTGAAGACTCGGGTACAGATGGATCATTGCAGAAAGCAGAGGTTGGAGACTGGGTTTCAGAAGGATCTTACAGAGAGCAGAATTAGAACACTGAGGTGCAGAAGGACTGTTACAGAGACCAGATGTTAGAGACCGGGGTACAGAAGGACTGATACATAAAGCAGAGTTTGGAGACTGGGGTGCAGAATTACCGTTACAGAGAACAGAGGTTGGAGACTGCAGTGGAAAAGGACTGTTACACAGAGCATATTTTGGAGACTGGGGTGAGGAATGACTGTTGCAGAGAGCAGAGGTTGAAAACTGGGGTACAGAAAGACTGTTGTAGAGAGCAGAGGTTGCAGAATGAGGAGCAGAAGGACTGTTAAAGAGAGCAGAGTTTGGAGACTGTGGTGCAGAAGGACTGTTCTAGAGAGCAGATGTTTGAGACTGGGGTGCAGAAGGACTGTTACAGAGAGCAGAAGTTGGAAACCGTGGTGCAGAAGGACTGATATAGAAAGCAGAGGTTGGAGACTGTGGTGCAGAAAGACCGTTACAGAGAGCAGAGGTTGGAGACTTTGGTGCAGAATGACTGTTACAGAGAGCAGAGGTTTGAGACTAGGGAGTAGAAGGACTGTTGCAGAGAACAGAGGTTGGAGACTGGGTTGCAGCAGGACCGTTGAAAAAAGAAGAGGTTGGAGACTGGGTTGGAGAAGGAATGAAACAGAGAGCAGAGTTTGGAAACTGGGGTGCAGAAGGACCTTACAGAGAACAGAGGTTAGAGACTGGTGTGCAGAAAGAGTGTTAAAGAGAGGAGACGTAGGAGACTGGGGTGCAGAAGGTCTGTTGCAGAGAGCAGATGTTAGAGACTGGGCTTCAGAAGGATCATTTCAGAGAGCAGACGTTGGAGACTGAGATGCAAAAAGACTGTTACAAAGATTATAGGTAGGAGATTGTGATGCAAAAGGCCTGTTACAGAGACCAGAGGTTCTATACGAGGGTGCAGAAGAACTGTTAGAGAGAGAAGAGTTGTTAGACAAGGTTGTAGACGGATCTTACAGAGAGCAGAGATTGAAGACCGAGGCGCAGCAGGACTGTTACAGAGAGCAGAGGTTGAAGACTGGGGTGCAGAAGGCCTTTTATGAAGAGCAGAGTTTGGAGAATGGCTGCAGAATGACTTTTACATATGGCAGAGGTGAAAACTGCTTTGCAGAAGGATCTTACAGAGAGCAGATATTGAAGACTGAGGTGCAGAAGGACTGTTACAGAGAGTAGAGGTTGGAGACTGAGGTGCATAAGGATCGTTGCAGAGAACAGAATTTTTTTAAATTTTTTTTTATTGTTGGTCGTTCAAAACCTTACACAGTTCTTAATACATCATATTTTACAGTTTGATTCAAGCGGGTTATGAACTCCCAACTTTACCCTGTATACAGATTGCTGTGTCACATCAGTTACCCTTCCATTGATTGACATATTGCCTTTCTAGTGTCTGATGTATTCTGCTGTCAGTCCTATTTTTTACTATCTCCCCTCCCCTCCTCTCCCTTCCCCTTTTCTCTCTCTACCTCTTGTACTGTAAATCATTTCTTCCATTTGTATTATCTTGTCTTACCGCTCCATTATATAGTTCTTGATATATCATATTTCACATTTTGATTCAAGTGGGTTATGCACTCCCATTTTACCCCTTATACAGCTTGCAGAATCACATCAGTTACACTTCCATTGCTTTACATATTGCCATCCTAGTGTCTGTTGTATTCTGCTGCCTTTCCTATCCTCTACTATCCCCCATCCCCTCCCCTCACCTCCCCTCCCCTCTTCTCTCTCTACCCCCCTACTGTAATTCATTCCTCCCCCTTGTATTATTTTTCCCTTTCCCCTCACTTCCTATTGTATGTAATTTTGTATAACCCTGAGGGTCTTGTTCCATTTCCATGCAATTTCCCTTCTCTCTCCCTTTCCCTCCCACCTCTCAACCCTGTTTAATGATGGTCTTTTTCTCGTGCTCTTCTTCCCTAGTCTGTTCTTAATTACAGAAGGACTGATACACAAAGCAGAGTTTGGAGACTGGGGTGCAGAAAAACCATTACAGAGAGCAGAGTTTAGAGACTGTAATACAGGAGGACTATTACAGAGATAAGAGGTTGGAGATTGGGGTGGAGAATAACTGTTTCAGAGTGCAGATGTTGGAGACTGGGGTGCAGAAGAACTGTTGCAGAGAGCAGAGTTTAGAGACTGGGGTGCAGAAGAACTGTTGTAGAGAGCAGCGGTTGGAGACTGCGGTGCAGAAAGAATGTTAAAGAGAGCAAAGTTTGGAGACAGAGGTACAGAATTACTAATACAGAAAGCAGAGGTTGGAGACTGGGGTGCAGAAGGACCTTTACAGAGAGCAGAGGTTGCAGACAGGGGTGCAGAAGGACTGTTGAGGAGAGGAGACGTTGGAGACTGTGGTGCAGAAGAATCGTTGCAGAGAGCAGAGTTTGGAGACTGAGGTGCAAAAAGACTGTTACAGAGAGTAGAGGTTGGAGATTGAGGTGCAAAAGGCCTGTTACAGACAGCAGAGTTTGGAATCTGGGGTGCAGAATAACTGTTACAGAGAGCAGAGTTTTTAGACAAGGTTGCAGAAAGAACTTACAGAGAGCAGAGATTGTAGACCTAGGTGCAGCAGGACTGTTACAGAGTTCAGAGATTGGAGGCCTGGGTGCAGAAGGCCTGTTACGGAGAGCAGAGTTTGGAGACTGGGGTGCAGAGGGACTGATACAGAGGGTAGAGTTTTTTGACTGGGTTGCAGAAGTATCTAACCAAGAGCAGATGTTGGAGACTGAGGTGTAGAATGATCGTTGCAGAGAGAAGAGTTTGGAGACTGGGGTGCTGAAGGCCTGTTACAGAGAGCAGAGTTTGGAGACTAAGGTGCAGAGGGCCTGTTAAAGAGAGCAGAGTTTGAAGACTGGGGTGCAGAAGGATTGTTATAGAGAGCAGAGTTAGGATACTGGGTGACGGAAGGATCTTACAGAGAGCAGAGATTTTAGACTGAGGTGAAGGAGGACTGTTAAAGAAAGCAGTGTTTGGAGACTGGGGTGCAGAAGGATCGTGAAGAGAGAAGAGGTTTGAGACTGTGGTGTAGAAGGACTTTTACAGAGAGCAGAGGTTGGAGACTGAGGTGCAGAAGGACTGTTACAGGGAGCAAATTTTGGAGACTGTGTTGCAGAAGGATCTTACATAGAGCAGAGTTTGGAGACTGAGGTGCAGAAGGACTGTTACAGAGAGCAAAGGTTGGAGTCTGGGGCGCAGAAGGATTGTTGCAGATAGAAAAATTTTCAGACTGAGGTTAAGAAGGACTTTTGCAGAGAGCAGATTTTGGTGACTGGGGTGCAGAAAGATGGTTACAGAGAGCAGAAGTCGGAGACTGTGGTGCAGAACAACTGCTACAGAGAGCAGAGGTTGGAGACTGGGGTTCAGAAGGCCTGTTACAGAGAGCAGAGTTCTGAGACTGGGGTGCAGAAGAACTTTTGCAGAGAGCAGAGTTTTTTTATACTGGGTTTAAAAAGATCTTAAAGAGAGCCGAGGTTTGAGACTGAGGTGCAGAAGGACTGTTGCAGAGAGCAGATGTTGGAGACTTCAGTACAGAAGGACTGTTGCAGAGAGCTGAGGTTGGAGACTAGGGTACACAAGGACTTTTTCAGAGAGCAGATGTTGGAGACTGTTGTTCAGAAGGACTGTTGCAGAGAGCAGAAGTTGGAGAATGGGGTACAGAAAGACTTTTGCAGAGAGAAGAGTTTGGAAACTGAGGTTCATATGGACGGATAATGAAAGCAAAGGATGGAGAGTGGCGTGCAAAAGGAACTTTACAGAGAGCAGAGTTTGGAGACTCTGGTACAGAAAAACTATTACAGAGAGCAGAGTTTGGAGACTGGGAGCAGAAGGACTGTTGTGGATTACAGAGGTAGGAGACTGGGGTGCAACAGGACCGTTGCAGAAAGCAGAGGTTGGAGACTGGCGTGGAGAAGTAATATTACAGAGAGCAGATTTTGGAAACAGGGGTGTAGAAAGATCTTTCAGAGACCATAGGTTGGAGATTGAGTTTCAGAAGGATCGTTGCAGAGAACAGAGGTTGGAGACTGGGGTGAAGAAGGATCGTTGCTGTCAGCAGAGTTTTCAGAGTGAGATGCAGAATAACTGTTACACAGAGCAGAGGTTGAAGAATGAGGTGAAGAAGGACAGTTACAGAGAGCAGATGTGGGAGACAGGGGTGCAGGACTGATACAGAGCAGAAGTTGGAGACTGAGATACAGAAGGACTGTTTCAGAGAGCAGATGTTGGAGACTCGGGTGCAGAAGGATTATTGCAGAGAGCAAGTTTTCAGACTGAGGTACAGAAGAACTGTTGAAGAGAGCAGATGTTGAAGATTGGGGTGCACAAGGACTGTTGCAGCGAGCAGAGGTTGGAGACTGGGGTGCAGAGGGATTGTTGCAGAGAGCAGAGGTTGAAGACTGGTGTGCAGAAGGCCTTTTACAGAGAGCAGAATTTGGAGACAGGCGCATTAGGACTGTTTCAGAGAGCAGAGATTGGAGACTGGGGTGCAGAAGGACTGTTGTAGAGCAGAGTATGGAGTCTAGGGTGTAGAAGGACTATTACAGAGAGCAGAGGTAGTAGACTGGGGTGCAAAAGCATCATACAAAAAGCAGAGTTTGGAGACTGAGGTGAAGAAGGACTGTTGCAGAGAGCAGAGATTTAAGACTGGGGTCCAGAAGGACTTATACAGAGGGTAGAGTTGGGAGACTGGGGTGCAGAAGCATCTTACAGCAAACGAAGTGTGGAGACTGAGGTGCAGAAAGACTGTTATAAAGAGCAGAGTTTGGAGACTGGGAAGCAGAAGGACTGTTGCAGAGTACAGAGGTTTGAGAATGCGGTGCAGCAGGACCGTTGCAGAAAGCAGAGGTTGAAGATTGGAGTGGAGAAGGAATATTACAGAGAGCAGATTTTGGAAACTGGAGTGCAGGAGGATTTTTCAGAGAGCAGAGGTTGGAGACTGGGGTGCAGAAAGACTGTTATAAAGAGCAGAGTTTGGAGACTGGGAAGCAGAAGGACTGTTTCAGAGTACAGAGGTTTGAGAATGGGGTGCAGCAGGACCGTTGCAGAAAGCAGAGGTTGAAGACTGGCGTGGAGAAGGAATATTACAGAGAGCAGATTTTGGAAACTGGAGCGCAGAAGGATTTTTCAGAGAGCAGAGGTTGGAGACTGAGGTACAGAAAGATCTTTGCAGAGACTAGATGCTGGATACTGGAGTGCAGAAGGATTGTTTAGAGAGCAGATGTTGGAGACTGGGGTGCAGAAGGACTCTTGTAGAGAGCAGAGTTTGAACACTGAGGTGGAGAAGGACTGTTAAAGAGAAAGCGGATGGAGACTGGGGTACAGAAGGATTGTTGCAGAGAGCAGAGGTTTAAGACTGAGGTACAGAAATATCGTTGCAGAGAGCAGAGGTGGAGACTTGGCTGCAGAAGGACTGTTACACAGAGAACACGTTTCAGACTGGGGTGCAGAAGGAATGTTGCAGACAGCAGCGGTTGGAGACTGTTGCAGAGAGCAGAGTTGGATATGAGGACTGTTGCAGAGAGCAGAGTTGGATATGAGGTGCAGAAGGACTGCTACAGAGAGCAGAGTATTTAGACTGGGGAGCAGAAGGACTGATGCAGAAAGCAGAGGTGGAGACTGGTGTGCAGAAGGACTCTTACAAAGAGCAGAGAGAATGCGGTACAGAATGACTGTTACAGAGAGCAGAGGTTGGCAACTGGGGTGCAGAAGGAGTGTGGCAAAGAACAGATGTTGGAGACTGAGGTGCAGAAAGACTGTTACAGAGAGCAGAGTTTTTAGACAATTTTGCAGAAGGATCTTACAGAGAGCAGAGTTTGTAGACCGAGGTGCAGCAGGACTGTTAAAGAGAGGAGAGGTTGGATACTGGGGTTCAGAAGGCCTGTTATAAAGAGCAGAGTTTGGAGAAGGGCTCCAGAAGGACTGTTACTGATGGCAGAGTTTGGAGACTTTGTTGCAGAAGGATTTTCCAGAGAGCAGATGTTGGAGACTGAGGTGCAGAAAGACTGTTACAGAGACTGTTTCAGAAGGATCGTTGCAGAGTACAGAGGTTGGAGACTGGGGTACAGAAGGATCGTTGCAGTCAGCAGAGTTTCCAGACTGAGATGCAGAAGGAGTCTTACACAGAGCAGAGGTTTAAGACTTTGGTGAAGTAGGACAGATACAGAGAGCAGATGTGGGAGACAGGGGGGTAGGACTGATACAGAGCAGAAGTTGGAGACTGAGGTACAGAAGGACTGTTAGAGAGAGCAGAGGTCGGAGACTCGGGTGCAGAAGGATAATTGCAGAGAGCAGAGTTTTCAGACTGAGGTACAGAAGAACTGTTGCAGAGAGCAGATGTTGGAGATTGGGGTGCACAAGGACTGTTGCAGCGAGAAGAGATTGGAGACTGGGGTGCAGAGGGATGGTTACAGAGAGCAGAGGTTTTAAAGCGGGGTGCAGAAGGACTGTTACAGAGAGCATAGATTGGAGACTGGGGTGCAGAAGGACTCTTGCAGAGCAGATTATGGAGACTAGGGTGTAGAAGGACTGTTCCACAGAGCAGCGGTTGGAGACTGGGGTGCAGAAGGACTGTTGCAGAGATCAGAGGATGGAGACTGGGTTGGAGAAAGATTGTTGGAGAGAACAGATGTTGGAGACTGGGGTGCAGGAGGAATGTTGCACAGAGCAGTATTTGGAGACTGGGGTGCATATGGACTATTGCAGACAGCAGAGGTTGCAGACTGACGTGCAGAAGGACTGATACAGACAGCAGAGTTTCAAGAATGTGGTGCAGAAGGACTGATACATAAAGCAGAGTTTGGAGAATGTTGTGCAGAACGACCCTTAAAGAGAACAGAGGTTGGAGACTGCGGTACAGAAAGACTGTTACAGAGAGCAGAGGTTTTAGACTGCAGTACAGAAAGACTGTTACAGAGAGCAGAGGTTTTAGACTTGGGTGCAGAATAACTGTTGTATAGATCAGAGTTTGGAGACTTCAGTGCAGAAGGACCATTTCAGAAAGCAGAGGTTGAAGACTGGGTTTCAGAAGGATCTTACAGAGAGCAGAGTTTGCACACTGAGGTGCAGAACAACTGTTGCAAAGAGAACAGGTTGGAGATTGGGGCTCAGAAGGACTTTTGCAGAGAACAGAGGTTGGAGTTTGAGGTGCAGAAGGACTATTACAGAGAGCAGAGATCAGAGACTGGGGTGCAGGATGACTGATACATAACGCAGAGTTTGGAGACTACTGTGCGTAAGGACCGTTATAGAGAGCAAAGGTTGGAGATTGCAGTACAGAAGGACTGTTACAGAGAGCAGAGGTTAGAGACAGGTGTGCAAAATTATCTTACAGAGAGCATAGGTTGTAGACTGGGGTGTAGAAGGGCTGTTGAAGAGCAGATCATGGAGACAAGGGTGTAGAAGGACTGTTACAGAAATCAGAGGTTGTAGACTGGGGTGCAGAAGCATCATACAGAGAGCAGAGTTTGTAGACTGAGGTGCAGAAGGACTGTTGCAGAGAGCAGAGATTGGAGACTGGGGTGCAGAAAGACTGATACAGAGGGCAAAGTTCGGAGACTGGTGTGGAGAAGCATCTTACAGCGAGCGATGTATGGAGACTGAGGTGCAGAAAGACTGTTGTAAAGAGCAGAGGTTGGAGACTGTTGTGCAGAAGGACTGTTAAAGAGAGCAGAGTTTGGAGACTTGGGTGCAGAAAGCCTGTTACAGAGAGAAGAGGTTGAAGACTGGAGTGCAGAAGGCCTCTGACAGAGAGCAGAGATTGGAGACTTGGGTGCAGAAGGACAGTTGCAGGGAAGAGAAGTTGGAGACTTGGGTGCATAAGGACCGTTGCTGAGAGAAGAGGTTGGATTGATGTGCAGAAGGACTTTTACAGAGAGCACAGGTAGGAGACTGGGGTGCAGGAGGACTGTTACAGAAAGCAGAGGTTAGAGACTGAGGTGCACAAAGACTGTTAAATAGAGTAGAGTTTGGAGAGTGTGTTCAGAAGGACTTATTGTGAAAGCAGATGTTGGAGACTGGGGTGCAGAAGGACTGATAAAGAGAGCAGACTTTGGAGACTCCAGTAATGAAGGACTGCTACAGAGTGCAGAGGTTGGAGAATGGGGTGCAGAAGGAGTGTTGCAGAGAACAGAGGTTGGACACTGGGGTGCGGAAGCACCTTTGCAGAGAGCAGAGGTTGGAGACTGAGGTGCAGAATTATTGTTACAGAGAGCAGAGTTTGGAGACTGGGGTGCAGAAAGACTGTTTCAGTGAGCATAGTTTGCAGACTGGGTTTCAGAAGGGTCTCACAGAAAGAAGAGGTTGGAGACTGATGTACAGAAGGACTGTTACAGCGAGTAGAGTTTGAAGACTGGGGTGCAGAAGAATTGTTGCAGAGAGCAGAGTTTTCAGACTGAGGTACAGAAAAACTTTTGCAGAGAGAAGATGTTGTAAACTTGGTGAACAAGGACTGTTGCAGCGAGCACAGGTTGGAGAAAGGGTGCAGAAGGATCGTTGCAGAGAGCATAGGTTAGAGACTGGGGTGCAGAAGGACTGACAAAGACAGCAGAGGTTGGAGACTGGGGTGCAGAAGGCCTGTTACAGAGAGCAGAGTTTGGAGACTGGTGTGCAGAAGTACTGTTACAGAGAGCAGAGTTTGGAGACTGGTTTGCAGAAGGATCTTACAGAGATTAGAGTTTGGAGACTGAGGTGCAGATGCACTGTTGCAGAGAGTAGAGTTTGGAGACCTAGGTGCAGAAGGAACGTTGCAGAGAGCAGAGCTTGGAGACTGAGTTGCAGAATGATTGATAAAGAGAGCAGAGGTTGAAGCCTAAGGTGCAGAAGGACTGTTGCAGAGAGCAGAGGTTTTAGACTGGGGTGTAGAAGGACTGTTGCAGAGAGTAGAGGTTGCAGATTGGGGTGAAGAAGGACTGTAGCAGAGAGCAGAGGTTGGAGACCAAGGTGCAGAAGGACAGATACACAGAACAAAGGTTGGAGACTCGGGTGCAGAAGGACTAAGACAGAAAGCAGAGCTTGGAGACTCATGTGCAGAAGGACCCTTACAGAGAGCAGTGGTTGGAGACTGCAGTACAGAAGGACTGTTAAAAAGAGCAAATGTTGGAGAATGAGGTTGAGAAGAACTGTTGCAGAGAGCAGATGTTGGAGACTGGTGTGCCAAAGGACTGTTGCAGAGAGCAAAGGATGGAGCCTGGTTTCAAGAGGTTGCAGACTGAGTTGCAGACTGACTTGCAGAAAGACTGATACAGAGGGCATAGTTTGGAGACTGTGGTTCAAAACGACTGACACAGAAAGCAGAGTTTGGATACTGGAGTACATAAAGACACTTACGGAGAATAGAGTTTGGAGGCTGCGATACAGAAGGACTGTTACAGAGAGCATGGGTTTGAGACTGGGGTGCAGAAGGATCATTGGGGTGAGCACAGTATGGAGACTGGGGTGTAGAAGGACTGTTGCAGAGAGCAGAGGTTGGAGACGGGTGTAGAAGGACTGTTGCAGAGAGCAGACGTTGTAGCCTGGGGTGCAGAAGGACTGTTGCATAAAGCAGAGGTTGGAGACTGCATTACAGAAGGACTGTTACAGAGAGCAGAGGTTGGAGACAGGTGTGAAGAATTATCTTACAGAGAGCATAATTTGGAGACGTGGGTGCAGAAGGACTGTTGCATAGCAGATTATGGAGACTAAGGTGTAGATGGACTGTTTCTGAGAGCAGAGGTTGTAGACTGGGGTGCAGAAGCATCATGCAAAGAGCAGAGTTTGGAGACTGAGGTGATGAAGCACTGTTGCAGAAAGCAGAGATTGGAGACTGTGGTGCAGAAGGACTGATACAGAGGGCAGAATTTGGAGACTGGGATGCAAAAGCAACATACAGCGAGCGACCTATGGAAACTTGGTACAGAAAGACTGTTGCAGAGAGCAGAGTTTGGAGACTGGGGTGCAGAAGGACTGTTAAAGAGAGCAGAGGTTGAAGCCTGTGGTGCAGAAGGGCTGATACAGAAAGCAGAGTTTGGAGACGGGGATGAAGAAGGACCGTTACAGAGATAAGAGGTTGGATACAGGTGTGCAGAAGGATCTTACAGGGAGCAGAGTTTTGAGACTGTGGTGTAGAAGGAATGTTGCAGAGAGCAGAGGTTGGAGACTGGGGTGCAGAAAGACTGTTGCAGAGAGCAGAGGTTTAAGACTGTGGTGCAGAAGGACTGTTACAGAGACCAGAGTTTGGACACTGGGGTGAAGAAGGATCATTGCAGAGAGCAGAGATTTGATACTCGTGTGCAGAAGGACTGTTACAGAGAGCAGAGGTTGGAGACTGGGGTGCAGAAACACTGTTAGAAAGAGTAGAGATAGGAGAGTGAGGTGCAGAAAAACTGTTACAGATAGCAGAGTTTGGAGACTGGGGTGCAGAAGGACTGTTGAAAAGAGCAGATGTTTTAGACTTGGGTGTAGAAGGACTGTTGCAGAGAGTAGAGGTTGGAGATTGAGGTGAAGAAAGACTGTAGCAGCGAGCAGAGGTTTATTACTAAGGTGCAGAAGAACAGTTACACAGGACAAAGGTTGGAGACTCGGGTGCAGAAGGACTGATTCAGAAAGCAGAGCTTGGAGACTCGTGTGCAGAAGGACCCTTACAGAAAGCAGTGGTTGGAGACTGCAGTACAGAAGGACTGTTAAAAAGAGCAGAGGTTGGAGACTGGGGTGGAGAAGAACTGTTTAGAGAGCAGATGTTGGAGACTTGTGTGCAAAAGAACTGTTGCAGAGAGCAGAGGATGGAGAATGGTGTTCAAGAGGACTGTTTGAGAATGCAGAGGTTGCAGACTGAGTTGCAGAAGGACTGATACAGAGGGCAGAGTTTGGAGACTGTGGTTCAAAACGACTGATACAGAAAGCAGAGATTGGATACTGGAGTATATAAGGACACTTACAGGGAAAAGAGTTTGGAGACTACGGTACAGAAGGACTGTTACTGAGAGCATGGGTTGGAGACTGGGGTGCAGAAGGATTTTTGGGGTGAGCAGAGTATGGAGACTGGGGTGCAGAAGGACTGTTAAAAAGAGCAGCGTTTGGAGACTTGGGTGCAGCAGGCCTGTTACAGAGAGCAGAGTTTGGAGACTGCAGTACAAAAGGACTGTAACAGAGAGCAGATGTTTTAGACTGTGGTGCAGAAAGACTGTTGCAGAGAAAAGCATTTGGAGACTAGGGTGTATAAGGACTGTTGCTGAGAGAAGAGGTTAGAGACTGATGTGCAGAAGGATTGTTACAGAGAGCATAAGTTGGAGACTGAGTTGCAGAAGAAATGTTACAGAGAGTAGAGTTTGGAGACTTGGGTGCAGAAGGACTGATACAGAGAGCAGAGGTTGGAGACTGAGGTACAGAAGGAATGTTGCAGAGTGCAGAGTTTTAAACTGGCATGCAGAAAGACTGTTGCAGAGAGCAGAGGTTGAAGCCTGTGGTGCAGAAGGACTGATACAGAAAGCAGTGTTTGGAGACGGGGATGAAGAAATACCATTACAGAGATCAGAGGTTGAATATAGGTGTGCAGAAGTATCTTACAGGGAGCAGAGGTTTGAGACTGGGGTGTAGAAGCAATGTTCCAGAGAGCAGAGATGGAGACTGGGGTGCAGAAGGACTGTTGCAGAGAGCAGTGTTTAGACACTGGGGTGAAGAAGGATTGTTTCAGAGAGCAGAGATTGAAGACTCGTGTGCAGAAGGACTGTTACAAAGAGCAGAGGTTGGAGACTGAGGTGCAGAAAGACTGTTACAGAGAGCAGATTTTGGAAACTTTGGTGCAGGACTTATACAGAAAGCAGATGTTAGAGACTGGAGTGAAGAATTATTGTTGCAGACAGAAGTGGTTGGAGACTGGGTTTCAGAAAGACTGTTGCAGAGAGCAGAATTTGGAGACTTAGGTCCTGAAGGACTGTGGAAGAGAGAAGAATTTTCAGTTGAGGTGCAGAAGGACTAATGCAGAGAGCAGAGTTTGGAGACTGGGGTGCAGAAGGACTGTTGCAGAGAGCAGAGTTTGGAGATTTTTGTGCAGAAGGACTGTTCCAGATAGGAGATGTTGGAGACTGGGGTGCAAAAAGCCTGTTACAGAGAGCTGAGTTAGGAGAAGGGGTGCAGAAGGACTGTTACAGAGAGCAGATTTTAGATATTGGTTTGCAAAAGTATCCTCCAGAGAGTAGAGGTTGGATACTGAGATGCATAAGGATTGTTGCAGAGAGTAGAGGTTGATTTTAGGTGCAGATGGACAATTGCAGAAAGAAGAGTTTGAAGACTGAGGTGCAGAAGGAGTGTTACAGAGAACATAGGTTGGAGACTGAGGTGCAGAAGGACTGATACAGAAAGTAGGGTTTAGAGACTGGGGTTCAGAAGGACCATTACAGAGAGCAGAGTTTGGGGACTTCGGTGCAGAAGAACTGTTACAGAGAGCAGAGGTTGGAGATTGGGGTGCAGAAGGACTGTTGTACAGAGCAGACGCAGGAGACTGGGGTGCAGAAGGATTGTTGCAGAGAGCAGAGGTTGGAGACTGAGGTGCAGAAGGACTGTTATAGAGAGCAGAGGTTGGAGACTGGGGTGTAGAAAGACTGTTGCAGAGAACAGAGGTTTGCGACTGAGGTGCACAAGGTCCGTTGAAGATAGCAGAGATTGGAGACTGGCGTGCAGAAGGATCTTACATAGAGCAGAGGTTGGAGACTGAAGTGCAGAAGGACTGTTGCAGAAAGCAGATGTAGGAGACTGGGGTGCAGAAGGATTGTTGCAGAGAGCTGAGATTGGAGACTGGGGTGCAAAAAGACTTTCACAAAGAGCAGAGATTGGAGACTGGGGAGCGGAAGAACTGTTACTGAGAGTAGAGTTTGGACACTGGGGTAAAGAATCATATTACAGTGAGCAGAGATTGGAGAGTGGGGTGAAGAAGGACATTTGCAGAGAGCAGAATTTGGAGACTGGGGTGCAAAAGGATTGTTACGGAGAACAGAGTTTGGATATTGAGGTGCAGAAGGACTGTTGCATAGAGCAGAAGTTGGAGATTTGGGTGCAGAAGGAATATTGCAGAGAGAAGAAGTTAGAGACTGAGGTGCAGAAGGACTGATACAGAGAGCAGAGGATTGAGATAGGGGTGCAGAAGGAATGATACCGAAAGCAGAGTTTGGAGACTGGGGTACAGGAAGACCATTACACAGAGAAGAGTTTGGAGTCTGCAGTACAGAAGGACTGTTACAGAGAGTAGAGGTTGGAGACTGGGGTGCAGAAGGACTGTTGCAGAGATTAGATGATGAAGACTGGGGTTCAGTAGGACTGTAGCAGAGAGCAGACGTTGGAGACTGTTGTGCAGAAGGACTGATACAGAAAGCAGTGTTTGGAGACTGGGGTGCATTAAAACCGTTACAGGGAGCAGAGTTTGGAGACTGCGGTACAGAAGGACTGTTACAGAAAGCAGAGTTCGGAGACGAGGTTACAGAAGGATCTTCCAGAGAGCAGAGGTTGGAGACTCGGGTGCAGAAGGACTTTTGCAGAGAGCAGACGTTGGGGACTGGGGTGCAGAAGAATCTTTCCAGAGAGTAGAGGTTGGGAACTGGGGTGTATAAGGACTGTTGCAGAGAGCAAAGGTTGAAGACTGAGGTGCATAAGGGCTGCTACTGGGAGCAGAGTTCGGAGAATGGGATGCAGAAAGACTGTTGCAGGAAGCAGAGGTTTGAGACTGGGTTGGAGAAGGAATGTTACAGAGAGCAGAGTTTGTAAACTGGGGTGCAGAAAGTCCGTAACAGAGAGCAGAGTTTGGAGACTGCAGTACAGAAGGACTGTTACACAGAGCAGATGTTGGAGACTGTGGTGCAGAAGACTGTTGCAGAGAACAGAGATTGGAGACTGTGGTGCAGAATAACTGATACAGAAAGCAGATTTTGGAGACTGGGGTGCAGAAGGACCATTACACTGAGCAGAGGTTAGAGACTGCGGTACAGAAGAACTGTTGTAGAGAACAAGGTTGGAGACTGGGGTGCATAGGGACTATTGCAGAGGGCAGACGTTGAAGTCTGCGGTGCAGAAAAAATGATACAGAGAGTAGAGTGTGGAAACTGGGGTGCAGAAGAATCATAAAGAGACTTGGAGACTTGGGTGCAGAAAGATTGTTGCAGAGAGCAGACGTTGGAGACTGGGGTGCAGAAGAATCATTGCAGAGAGTAGATTATGGAGACTGAGGTGCAAAAAAACTGCTACAGAGAGCAGTGTTTGGAGACTGGGGTGCAGAAGGACTAATACTGAGAGCTGAGTTTGGTGACTGGGGACCAGAACGATCTTACAGAGAGGAAATTTTTGAGACTGGGGTGCAGAAGGATTGTTGCAGAGAGCAGACTTTGGAGACTGGGGTGCAGAAGGATTGTTGCAGAGAGTAGATTATGGAGACTGGTGTATAGAAGGACTGTTCTAGAGAGCAAAGTTTGGAGACTGGGGTGAAGAAGTACTGTTGCAGAGAGCAGTTGTTAAAGACTGAAGTGTAGAAAAACTGTTACAGAGATCAGTGTTTAGAGACTAAGGTGCAGAAGGACTGTCACAGAGAGGAGAGGTTGGAGACTTCGTGCAGAAGGACTGTGCAGAGTGCAGTGTTTGGAGACTGGGGTGCAGAAAGACTATTACAGAGAATAGAGGTTAGAGACTGCTGTACAGAAAAACTGTTAAAGAGAGCAGAGTTTTGAGACAGGTGTGCAGAAGGATCTTACAGAGAGCATAGGTTGGAGACTGGGGTGCAATAGGACTTAAGCAGAGAGCAGAGTTTGGAGAATGGGGTGCAGAAGGACTGTTACAGAGAGTAGATGTTGAAGACTGAGGTGCAGAAAAACCTTTGCAAAGAGAAGAGGTTGGAGAGTGAGGTGCATAAGGACTGTTGCAGAGTGCAGAGGTTGGAGACTAGGGTGTAGGACTGTTGCAGAGAGCAGAGGTTGAAGTTTGGTGTTCCAAAAGACTGTTGCAGCTAGCAGACGTTGGAGACGAAAATGCAGAAGGACAGAGACAGAGTACAGGTTGGAGATTGAGTGCAGAAGGACTGATAGAGAAAGCAGAGGTTGGAGAGTGGGGTGCAGAAGGACCGTTACAGAGAGAAGAGTTTTGAAACTGCAGTACAAAAGTACTGTTACAGAGAGCATAGGTTCGAGACTGGGGTGGAGAAGGACTGTTGTAGAGAGCATATGTTGGAGACTGGGGTGCAGAAGGACTGTTGCAGAGAGCAGAGGTTGGAGACTGTAAGCAGTAGGATAATTGCAGAGTGCAGCGTTTGCAGACTGTTGTGGAGAAGGACTGTTACAGACAGCAGAGTTTGGAGACTGGGGTGCAGAAGAAGTGTTGTAGAAAACAGAGGTTGAAGACTGGGGTGCAGAAGGATTGTTTCAGAGACCAGAGTTTGGAGACTGGGGTGTAGAAGGACTGATACAGAAAGCACAGTTCGGAGACTGGGGTGCAGAAGGCCTGTTACAGACAGCAGAATTTGGAGACTGGGGTGCAGAAAGATTGGTAAAGAGAGCAGGGTTTGAATACTGGGTTGCATAAAGATATTAAGGAGAGCAAAAGTTGGAGACTGAGGTTCAGAAGCACTGTTACAGAGAGAAGAGGTTGGAGACTGAAGTGCAGAAGGACCGTTGCAGAGAGCAGACATTGGAGTCCGAGGTGCAGAAGTATTGTTACAGAGAGCAGAGGTTGGAGACTGGTGTGCAGAAGGACTGATGCAGAAAGCAGAGGTTGAAGACTCGGGTGCTGATGGACCCTTACAGAGAGCAGAGGTTGGAGACTGAGGTGCAGAAGGACTGTTGCAGAGAGCAGACTTTGCAGACTGAGTTGCAGAAGGACTGTTACAGCGGGCAGATTTTCGAGACTGTGGTGGAAAACGACTTTTACAGAAAGCAGAGGTTGGATACTGGGGTGCATAAGGACCCTTACACAGAGCAGAGGTTGGAGATTGGGGTGCAGAAAAACTGTTAAAAAGAACAGAGGTTGGAGATTGGGGTGCAGAAGGATCGTTGCGGTGAGCAGAGTATCGAGACTGGGGGGTAGAAGGACTGTTGCAGAGAGCAGAAGTTGTAGACTGGGGTGTAGAAAGACTGCTGAGAGAGCAGATGTTGGAGACTTGGGTGCTGAAGGACTGTTGCAGAGACCAGAGGTTGGAGACTGAGGTGCAGAAGGACTGTTGCAGAGAGCAGACTTTGCAGACTGAGTTGCAGAAGGACTGTTACAGCGGGCAGATTTTCGAGACTGTGGTGGAAAACGACTTTTACAGAAAGCAGAGGTTGGATACTGGGGTGCATAAGGACCCTTACAGAGAGCAGAGGTTGGAGATTTGGGTGCAGAAAAACTGTTAAAAAGAACAGAGGTTGGAGATTGGGGTGCAGAAGGATCGTTGCGGCGAGCAGAGTATCGAGACTGTTGGGTAGAAGGACTGTTGCAGAGAGCAGAAGTTGTAGACTGGGGTGTAGAAAGACTGCTGAGAGAGCAGATGTTGGAGACTTGGGTGCTGAAGTACTGTTGCAGAGACCAGAGGTTGGAGACTGGGGTGCAGAAGGACTGTTACAGAGAGCAGACTTTGGAGACTGGGGTGCAGAAGGATTGTTGCAGAGAGCAGATTTTGGAGACTGGAGTGCAGAAGGATTGTTATAGAGAGCAGAGATTGGAGACTGTGGTGCAGAAGGACTTTTACAGAAAGAACAGGTTGAAGACTGGGGTGCAGTAGGACTTTTATAGAGAGCACAGGTTGGAGACTCATGTGCAGAAAATATGTTGCTCAGGGCAAATTTTGGAGACTGGGTTGCAGAAGGAGTGTTGCAGAGAGCAAAGATTGGAGATTGAAATGCAGAAGGACCCTTACAGAGAGCAGAGTTTCCAGACTGCTTTACAGAAGTACTTTTGCAGAGAGGCGTGGTTGGACACAGGTGTGCAGAAGGATCTTACAGACAGCATAGGTTTGAGACTGGGGTGCAGGAGGACTGGTGCAGAGAGCAGAAGTTAGAGACTGGGGTGCAGAAAGATAGTTGAATAGAGAAGAGTTTGGAGACTGGGGTCAAATGGCCTGTTATAGACAGCATAAGTTGGAGATTGGGGTGCAGAATGCCTGTTAGAGAGAGCAGTGCTTGGAGACTGGGGTGCAGAAGGATAGTTACAGAGAGCAGAGTTTAAAGAGTGGGTTGTAAAAGGATCTTACAGAGACAAAATGTTTGAAACTGAGGTACATAAGGACTGTTATACAGAGAAGAGGTTTGAGACTGAGATGCAGAAGGATCGTTCCAGAGAGTAGAGTTTTCAGACTCAGGTGCAGAAGGACTGTTACTGAGAGCAGAGGTTTGAGACAAGAGTGGAGAAGGACTGCTGAGGAAAGTAGAGGTTGGAGACTGAGGGTGAAGAAGGCCTGTTACAGAGAGCAGAGGTTGGTGACTGGGGTGCAGAAGGACTGATACAGAAAGCAGAGGTTGGTGACTGTGGTGCAGAAGGAATGTTCCAGAGAGCAGAGGTTAGAGAATGGGATACAGAAGGACTATTGCACAGAGCAGAGGTTGCAGACTGAGGTGCAGAAGGACTGTTACAGAGAGCAGAGTTTGGAGAATGTGGTGCAAAAGGACTGATACAGAAAGCAGTGGTTGGAGACTGGGGTGCAGAAGGACCCTTACAGAGAACAGAGGTTGGAGACTGGGTTACATAAGGACTGTTACAGAGAGCAGAGGTTGGAGACTGGGGTGCAGAATAACTGTTGTAGAGAACAGAGGTTAGAGACTGGGGTGCAGAAGGACCATTGGAGAAAGTAGAGGTTGGAGACTGGGTTTCAGAAGGATCTTACAGAGAGCAGAGTTTGGATACTGAGGTTCAGAAGGGCTGTTGCAGAGAGCAGAGTTTGGAGATTAGGGCGCAGAAGAACTGTTGCAGAGAGCAGAAATTGTAGTCTGAGTTGCAGAAGGACTGTTACAGAAAGCAGAGTTTATAGACCAGGGTGCAGAAGGAGTGATACAGAAAGCAGAGCTTGGAGACTGGGGTCCTGAAGGACCATTACAGAGAGAAGAAGTTGGAGACTGTAGTACAGAAGGACTGTCACAGAGAGCAGAGTTTGGAGACTCGGGTGCCGAAGGACTGGTGCAGAGAGTAGACGTTGTACACTGAGGTGCAGAAGGACTATTTCAGAGAGCAGAGGTTGGATACCTGAGTGCAGAAGGACTGATAGAGAAAGCAGAGGTTGGAGAGTGGGGTGAAGAAGAACAGTAACAGAGAGAAGAGTTTGGAAACTATAGTACAGAAGGACTGTTACAGAGAGCAGATGATGGAGACTGGGGTGGAGAAAGACTGTTGTAGAGAGCAGATGTTGGAGACTGGGGTTCAGAAAGACTGTTGCAGAGAGCAGAGGTTTAAGACTGGTGTGCAGAAAAACTGTTGCAGAGAGCAGAGGTTGAAGAGTGAGGTGCAGAAAGACTGATACAGAAAGCAGAGTTTGGAGACTGAGGTGCAGAAGGACCTTTACAGAGAACAGAGGTTGAAGACTGCGGTACAAAAGAACTCTTGTGGAGAACAAGGTTGGAGACTGGGGTGCAGAGGGACCATTGCAGAGGGCAGACGTTGGAGACTGGGGTACAGAAAGAATGTTACAGAGAGCAGAGTTTGGAAACTGGGGTGTAGAGAAATCTTACAGAGAGGAAAGTTTCAAGACTGGGGTGCAGAAGGATTGTTGCAGAGAGCAGACATTGGAGACTGGGGTGCAGAAGGATCAAGGTGAGAGTAGATTATGGTGACTGGGGTATAGAAGGAGTGTTCTAAAGAACAGAGGTTGGAGACTGGGGTGCAGAAGGACTGTTGCAGAGAGCAGTTGTTGAAGACTGAGGTGCAGAAAAACTGTTACAGAGAGCAGTGTTTGGAGACTGAGGTGCAGAAGGACTGTTGAAGAGAGCAGAGGTTGGACACTGGGTGCAGAGGGACTGTGCAGAGTATAGTGTTTCCAGACTGGGGTGCAGAAGGACTGTTGCAGAGTTTGGAGACTGCGGGGAAGAACAGTTACAGAGAGCAGAGGTTGAAGCCTGGTGTGCAGATCGAGGGATACAGAAAGCAGAGTTTGGAGACTGGGTTGCAGAAGGACCGTTACAGAGAATAGAGGTTGGAGACTGTGGTACATACGTACTTTTGCAGAGAGCAGAGGTTTTAGACTGTGGTGCAATATGACTGTTGCAGAGAGCAGAGGTTGGAGAATGGGGTGCAGAAAGATCGTTGCAGAGAGAAGAGGTTGGAGACTGAGGTGCAGAAAACCTGTTACACAGAGAAGAGCTTGGAGACTTGGAAGCAGAAGGCCTGTAACATAGAGCAGCGTTTGGAGACTGGATGGCATATGGATCTTACAGAGAGCAGAGGTTCGTGACTGAGGTGCTGAAGGACTGTCAGAGAGGGCAGAGGTTGTAGACTTTGGTCCACAAGGATCGTTGCAGAGAGCTGAGTTTTCAGAATGAGGTTTAGAAAAACTGTTGCAGAGAGCAGATGTTGGAGACTGGGGTGCAGAAAAACTGTTGCAGAGAGCAGAGTTTGGAGACTTGGGTGTAAAAGGATCGTTGTAGAGAGCAGAGGGTGGAGACTGGGTGCCAAAGGACTTTTACAGAGAGCAGATTTTGGAGACTGGGGGGCAGAAGGACTGTTACAGAGAGCAGTTGTTGAATACTGAGGTGCAGAAGGACTGTTGCAGAGTGTAGAGGTTAAAGACTTGGGTGTAGAAGGACTTTTGCAGAGACCAGAGGTTGGAGATTGGGGTGCCAAAGGACTGTTGCAAAGAGCAGACTTTGGAGACTGAGGTGAAGAAGGACTCTTACAGAGAGCAAAGGTTAGATACTTGAGTGCAGAAGGACTGACAGAGAAAGCAGAGGTTGAAGAGTTGGGTACAGAAAAATCATTACAGAGAGAAGAGTTTAAAAACTGCAGTACAGAAAGACTGTTACAGAGAGCATAGTTTTAAGACTGGGTTGCAGAAGTCTTGTTACAGAGAGCAGAGTTTGGAGACTGTTGTGCAGAAGGACTCTTACAGAGTGCAGAGTTTAAAGACTGGGTTGTAAAAGGATCTTACAGAGAGCAGAGTTGGGAGAATGAGGTGCAGAAGGACTATTACAGAGAGCAGAATTAGGAGCCTGGCGTGCAGAAGGGTGGTTTAAGGGAGCAGAGTTTTCAGGCTGAAGTTCAGAAGGACTGTTGCAGAGAGCAGGTGTTCGAGACTGGGGTGCAGAAGGACTGTTGCAGAGAGGAGAGTTTGGAGACGGGTGCAGGTGGACTGTTACAGAGAGCAGTGGTTTGAAACTGGGGTGTAGAAGGATTGTGCAGAGAGCCGAGGTTTCAGACTGAGGTCAAGAAGAACGGTTACAAAGAGCAGACGTTGGAAACTGAGGTTAGAAGGACTGTTACACATAGGAGAGTTTGGAGACTCAGGTTCAGAAAGACTGTTTCAGGAAGCAGAGTTTGGAAATTTAGGTGCAGTAAGACTGTTACAGAGAGCAGAGGTTGGAGACTGTGGGATAGGATTATTATCAAGAGCAGACTTTGGAGACTGGGGTGCAGAAGGATTCTTACATAGAGCACAGGTTGGAGACTGAGGTGCACACGGTTAGATACAGAGAACAGAGGTCAGAGACTGGGGTTAACACAGACTGATACAGAAAGCAGAGGTTGGAGACTGGGGTGTAGAAGGACCCTTACAAAGAGCACAGGTTAATGACTGCGGTACAGAAGGACTGTTTCAGAGAGCAGATCTTGGAGTCTGGGGAGCAGAAGTACTGTTTCAGAGGACAGAGGTTGGAGACTGGGGTGGAGAAATAATGTTACAAAGAGCAGAGTCTGGAAACTGGAGTGTAGAAAAATATTACAGAGAGCAGAGGTTGGAGACTGTGGTGCAGAAGGACTGTTGCAGAGAGCAGAGGTTGGAGATCGGGGTCCAGAAGCATAGTTGCAGAGAGCAGAGTTTGGAGACTGGGGTAGAGAAGTACTGTTGCAGAGAGCAGATATTGTAGACTGGGGTTAAGAAGGACTGTTACCGAGAGCAGAGTTTAATGACTGGGGTGAAAAAGGACATTTACAGAGAGCAGAGGTTGGAGACTGGGGTTCAGATGGATCTTACAAAGAGCAGAGTTTGGAGACTGGGGTGCAAAGGACTGTTGCAGAGAGCAGATGTTGAAGACTGGGGTGGAGTAGAATCGTTGAAGAGAGAAGTGGTTGGAGACTGGAGTGCAGAAGTCCTGTTACAGAGAGCAGAGTTTAAAGACTGTTGTGCAGAATGACTGGTACAGAGAGCAGAGTTTAAAGACTGTGTTTCAGAAGGGTCTTACAGAGAGCACAGTTTGGAGACTAAGGTGTAGAAGGACTGTTCCAGAGAGCAGAGATAGAAGACTGGGGTGAGGAAGGGTTGTTGCAGAGAGCAGAGTTTTCAGACTGAGGTGCAGAAGTGTTGCAGAGAGCAGATGTTGCAGACTGGGCTGCAGAAGGATTGTTGCAGAGTGCAGATGTTGCTAATTAGGGTGAAGAAGGACTGTTTTAGAGAGCAGAGGTTGGAGACTGGGGTGCAGAGGACCTGTTGCGGAGAGCAGAGGTTGGAGACTGAGGTGCGGAAGTCCTGTTACAGAGAGCAGAGTTTGGAGACTGGGGTGAAGAAAGACTGTTGCAGAGAGCAGAGGTTGGATACTGGGGTGAAGAAGGATCTTACAGAGAGCAGAATTTGGAGACTGAGGTGCAGAAGGACTGTTTCAGAGATCAGAGATAGGAAACTGGGGTGCAGTAGGATCATTGCAGAAAACAGAGGTTGGAGACTGTGGTGCAGAAGGCCTGTTAAAGAGAGGAGGTTGGAGACATGGGTGCAGAAGGACTGTTATAGAGAGCAGAGTTTGGAGACTGGGTTGCTGACGAATCTTACTGACACCAGAGTTTGGAGACTGAGGTGCATGTGGACTGTTACAGAGAGCAGTGTTTGGAGACTGCGGAGCAGAAGGATCGTGCAGAGAGCAGAGGTGTCAGACTGAGGTGCAGAAGGACTGTTACAGAGAGCAGAGATTAGATACTGAGGTTTAGAAGGTCTGTTACAGAGAGCAGAGGTTGGATAGAGGGGTGCAGAAGGATCTTACAGAGAGCACAATTTGGAGACTGTGGTGCAGAAGGACTGTTGCAGAGATCAGAGGTTGGAGACTGGGGTGCACTAGAATCATTGCAGAGAACAGAGGTTGGAGACTGTCGTGCAGAAGGATCGTTACAGAGAGAAGATTTTGGAGACTGGGGTGCAGAAAACCTGCCACAGAGAAAAGACATTGGAGACTGGTGTGCAGAAGGCCTGTTATAGAGAGGAGAGGTTGAATACTGAGGTGCAGTTGGACTGTTATAGAGAGCAATGTTTTGAAAGTGGGGTGCAGAAAGATCGTGTAGAGAGAAGAGGTATCAGACTGGGGTGCAGAAGGACTGTTACAGAAAGTAGAGGTTGGAAATTGCGGTGCAGAAAGACCGTTACAGAGACCAGAGTTTGGAGATTGCGCTATAGAAAAACTGTTACAGAGAGCAGAGGTTTGAGTTGGGTTGCAGTAGGAATGTTACAGAGAGAACAGGTTGGAGACTGAGGTGCAGAAGCATAGATACAGAGAGCAGAGGTTTGAGACTGAGGTGCAGAAGGACTGATACAAAAAGCAGTATATGGAGACTGGGGTGCAGAAGGCCCGTTACGGAGAGCAGTGGTTGGAGACTGCAGTACAGAAAAACTGTTACAGATAGCAGATGTTTGAGACTGGGGAGCAGAAGGACTGTTGCAGAGGACAGAGTATGGAGACTGGGGTGCCGCAGGACACTTGCACAAAGCAGAGGATAAAGAATGGGGAGGAGAAGGAATATTACACAGAACAGAGTTTGGAAGCTGGAGTGCAGAAGGATCTTACAGAGACCAGAGTTTGGAGACTGTGATGCAGAAGGACTGTTGCAGAGAGAAAAGATTGGAGACTGAGGGAAAGAAGTCCTGATACATAGAGTAGTGGTTGGAGATTTGGGTGCAGAAGGACTGTTGCAGAGAGAAGAGTTTGGAGACTGGGGTTCAGAAGGACTGGTACAGGGAGGAGAGTTTGGAGACTGGGGTGCAGAAAGACTGTTATAGAGAGCAGAGTTTGGAGACTGGGTTGCTGAAGGATCTTAAAGAGAGCCAAAGTTGGAGACTCAGGTGCAGGTGGACTGTTACAGAGAGCAGTGGTTTGAGACTGGGGTGCAGAAGTATCGTGCAAAGAGCAGAGGTTTCAGACTGAGGTGCAGAAGGACTGTTACAGAGAGCAGAGGTTGGAGAGTGATGTGTAGAAGAACTGTTACAGAGAAAAGTGTTTGGAGACTCAGGTGCAGAAGGATTGTCACAGGAAGCAGAGTTTGGAATTTGGGGTGCAGAAGGACCGTTACAGAGAGAAGAGGTTGGAGACTGAGGTATAGGCTGTTACCAAGAGCAGAGGTTGGAGACTGGGGTGCAGAAGAACTCTTACATAGAGCACAGGTTGGATACTGAGGTGCAGAAGGATAGATACAGGGAACAGAGGTTGGAGACTGAGAATCAGACAGACTGTTACAAAAAGCAAAGTTTGGAGACTGGAGTGAAGAAGGACTGTTACAAAGAGCAGAATTTGGAGGTTGCGGTACAGAAGGACTTTTACAGAGAGCAGATCTCTGAGTCTGGGGAGCAGAAAACTGTTGCAGAGGACAGAGGTTGTTGACTGGGGTGGAGAAGGAATGTTACAGAGATCAGAGTTTGGAGACTTGAGTGCAGAAGGATCTTAAATAGAGCAGAGGTTGGAGACTGTGGTGTAGAAGGACTGTTGCAGAGAGAAGACGTTGGAGACAGGGGTCCAGAAGGATTGTTGCAAAGAGCAGAGTTTGGAGACTGGGGATCAGAAAGACTGCTGCAGAGAGCAGATGTTGGAGACTTGGGTGCAGAAGGACTGTTGAAGAGAGCAAATTTTAGAGGCTGGGGTGCAGAAGAACTATTACATAGAGCAGAGTTTGGAGACTGAGGTGCAGAAGGACTGTTACAGAGATCAAAATTTGGAGACTGGGGTGCAAAAGGACTGTTACAGAGAACAGAGGTTGAAAACTGGGGTTCAGATGGATCTTACACAGAGCAGAGTGTGGAGACTGGGGTGCAAAAGGACTGTTGCAGAGACCAGATGTTGGAGACTGGGATGCAGAAGGATCGTTGCAGAGAGCAGATTTTGCAGACTGGGGTGCAGAAGGCCTGCTACAGAGAGAAGACTTTAGAGACTGGTGTGCAGAAGGCCTGTTGCAGAGAGGAGAGGGTGAAGATTGAGGTGCAGGTGGACTGTTACATAGAGCAATGTTTGAAACTGGGGTGCAGAAGGATCGTGTAGAGAGCAGAGGTATCAG
Organism: Ictidomys tridecemlineatus; assembly: GCF_052094955.1. Classification (NCBI taxonomy): domain Eukaryota; kingdom Metazoa; phylum Chordata; class Mammalia; order Rodentia; family Sciuridae; genus Ictidomys; species Ictidomys tridecemlineatus. Next base: position 20,096 of record NW_027521178.1, on the reverse strand, counting down.
ACTGATGTGCAGAAGGACTGTTACAGAAAGTAGAGGTTGGAAATTGGGGTGCAGAAGGACCGTTACAGAGACCAGAGTTTGGAGACTATGGTATAGAAAAACTGTTACAGAGAGAAGAGGTTGGAGACTGGGGTGCAGAAGGAAGGATACAGAGAGCACAGGTTGGAGACTGAGGTGCAGAAGGATAGATACAGAGAGCAGAAATTTGAGACTGAAGTTCAGAAGAACTGATACAGAAAGCAGTATTTGGAGAATGGGGTGCAGAAGGCCCGTTACGGAGAGCAGTGGTTGGAGACTGCGGTACAGAAGAACTGTTACAGAGAGCAGATGTTGGAGACTGGGAGCAGAAAGACTGTTGCAGAGGACAGAGGTTGGAGACTGGGGTGCTGCAGGACACTTGCACAAAGCAGAGGATAAAGACTGGGCAAGAGAATGAATGTTACAGAGAACAGAGTTTACAATCTGGAGTGCAGAAGAAAATTACAGAGACCAGAGTTTGGAGACTGTGGTGCAGAAGGACTGTTGCAGAGAGCAGTGATTGGAGACTGAGGTGCAGAAGGACTGTTGCAGAGAGTAGAGGTTGGAGACTGGTGTGCAGAAGGATGGTTTAAAGGAGCAGAGCTTGGCGACAGGGGTGAAGAAGGATCTTACAGAGAGCCGAAGTTAGAGACTGAGGTGCAGAAGGACTCTTGTAGAGATCAGAGGTTGGAGACTGGGGTGCAGTAGGATCATTGCAGAGAGCAGATGTTGGAGACTGGGGGGCAGAAGGACTGTTGCAGAGAGCAGATTTTAGAAACTGGCTTGCAGAAGACCGTTACACAGAGCAGAGGTTGGAGACTGGGGTGAAGAAGGACTGTTACCGAAAGCAGAGTTTGGAGACTGGGGTGCAAAAGGACTGTTACAGAGTACAGAGTTTAAAGACTGGGTGTCAGGAAGATCTTACAGGTAGCAGAGTTGGGAGACTGAGGTGTAGAAAGACTTTTACAGAGAGCAGAGTTAGGAGACTGGGTTGCAAAATTGTCGTTGCAGAGAGAAGAGTTTTCACACTGAGGTGCGGAAGAACTGTTGCAGAGAGCAGATGTTGAAGACTGGGGTGAAGAAGAACTGTTGCAGAGAGCAGATGTTGGTTTGTAGGGTGCAGAAAGACTGTTGTAGAGAGCAGAGTTTGGAGACTGGGGTGCAGAAGGACTGTTGCAGAGAGCTGACGTTGGAGACTGACTTGCGGAGGTCCTGTTACAGAGAGCAGAGGTTGGAGACTCGGAAGCAGAAAGAATGTTACAGAGAGCAGGTTTAAAGACTGGAGTGCAAAAGGATCATTTCAGAGCACAGAATTTTCAGACTTAGGTGCAGAAGGACTGTTGCAGAGAGCAGTTGTTGGAGACTTTGGTGCAGAAGGACTGTTGCAAAGAGCAGACATTGGAGACTGGGGTGAACAAGGATCGTTGTAGAGAGCAGAGGTTTGACCCTGGGGTGCAGAAGGACTGGTACAGAGAACAGAGGTTGGAGATCGGGTGTCGAATGCTTGTTACAGAGAGAAAGGTTTGGAGAAAGGGTGCAGAAAGACTGTTACAGAGGAAAGAGTTTGGAGACTGTTTGCCTAAAGATCTTACACAGAGCAGAGGTTGGAGACTTAGGTGCAGAATGACTGTTACAGAGAGTAGAGGTTGGAGACTAAGGTGCAGAAGGATTGTTACAGAGAGCAGATTTTGGAGACTGGGGTGCAGAAGGACTGTTGCAGATAGCAGAAGTTGGAAACTGTGGTGTAGAAGGACTGTTGGAGGGAACAGAGTTTGGAGACTTGGGTGCAGAAGAAATGTTGCAGAGAGCAGAGTTTGGAGACTGAGATGCAGAAGGACTGGTACAGAGATCAATGGTTGGAGACTGGCGAGCCGATGGACTGATAGAGAAAGAAGAGGTTGGAGACTCTGGTAAAGAAATAAAATTACAGAACAGACTTTAAAGACTGCAGTACAGGAGGGCGTGTTACAGAGAGCAGAGGTTGGAGACTGGGGTTGAGAAGGACTATTTCAGAGTGCAGATATTGGAGACTGGGGTGCAGAAGAACTGTTGCAGAGAGAACAGGTTGGAGACTGGGGTGCAAAAGAAGTGTCGCAGAGAGCAGAGTTTGGAGACTGAGGTGCAGAAGGACCTTTAGAGAGAGCAGAGTTTGGAGATTGCAATGCAGAAGGACTGTTACAGTGAGCATACATTGGAGACTAGGGTACAGAAGGACTGTTCCAGAGAGCAGATGTTGGAAACTGTGGTTTAAAATGACTGTTGCAGAGAACAGAGGTTAGAGATTCGGGTGTAGAAGGACTGTTGCAGAGAGCACACGTTGGAGACTGAGGTGCAAAAGGGTTGTTACAGAGAACAGAGTTTGGATACTAGGGTGCAGAAGGATCTTATAGAGAGCAGAGGTTGGAGACAGGGGTGCAGAAGTACTGTTGGAGAGAGCAGAGGTTGGAGACTGAGGTTCAGAAGGACTGTTATAGAGATGAGGTTGGAGATAGGGAGAAGAAAAACTGTTACTGAGAACAGAGGTTGGAGACTCATGTGCAGCAGTACCGTTGCAGAAAGCAGAGGTAGGAGACTGGGGTAGAGATGGAACGTTACTGGGAGCAGAGTTTTGAAACTGTAATGCAGAAGGATATTACATACTTCAGAGGTTGGAGACAGTAGTGCAGAAGGACTGTTGCATAGAGCAGATGTTGGAGACTGGGGTGCAGAAGGATCGTTGCAGAGAGCAAACGTTGCAGACTGGGGTGAAGAAGGATCGTTGCAGACAGCAGAGGTTAGAGACTGGGGAGCAGAAGGACTGTTACAGAGAGTAGATTTCGGATACTGAGGTGCCAATGAATTGTTGCTTAGAGCAGAGATTGGAGACTGAGTTGCAAAAGGACTGTTGCAGAGAGCAGATGTTGGAGACTGAGGTGCAAAAGGACTGTTACAGAGAGTAGAGGTTGGAGATTGGCGTGTAAAAGGCCTGTTACAGAGAGCAGAGGTCAGAGACTAGGGTTCAGAAGAACTGTTACAGAAAGCAGAGTTTTTAGACAAGGTTGCACAAGGATCTTACAGAGAGCAGAGGTTGTAGACCAAGGTGCAGCCGGAGTGTTACACAGAGCAGAGGTTGGTGACTAGGGTGCAGAAGGATCCTTGCAGAGAACAGAGTTTTCAGATTGAGGTGCAGAAGGACTTTGCAGAGAGCACATGTTGGAGACTGGAGTGCAGAATGACTGTTGCAGAGAGCAGAGGTTGGAGACTGGAGTGCAGAAGTACTGTTGCAGAAAGCAAGGTTGGAGACTGAGGTGCAGAAAGATTGTAACAGAGAGCAGTGTTTGGAGACTTGGGTGCTGAAGAACTGGTAAAGAGAGCAGAGGTTGGAGACTGGGGTGCAGAAGGATAGTCATAGAAAACAGAGTTCGGAGACTGGGGTGCAGAAGGCCTGTTACGTAGAGCAGAGTTTGGAGAAGTGGTTCAGAAGTACTTTTACACAGAGTAGAGCCCGAGGTGCAGAAGGACCATTGCAGAGAGCAGAGGTTGGAGACTGAGGTGCAGAAGGATTGTTACAGAGAGCAGACGTTGGAGACTTGGTCTCAGAGGAACTGCTGCAGAGAGTAGAGGCTGGACATGGGGTGTTGCAGGACTGTTGCGGAGAGCACAGGTTTGAGATTAGTTGAAGAAGGAATGTTGCAGAGAGTACAGGTTGAAGACTGTGTTGCAGTAGGACTGTTACAGAGGCAGAGGTTGGAGAGTTTGGTGCAGAAGGACTGTTGCAGAGAGCAGATGTTGGAGACTGGGTTGCAGAAGGACTGTTGCAGAAAGCAGAGTTTGTAGACTGAGATGCAGAAGTACTGTTACAGAGAGCAGAGGTTTGGAGAATGGTTTGCAAAATGCCTGTTACATAGAGCAGAGGTTGGAGACTGGGGTGTAGAAGGACTGTTGTAGAAAGCAGAGGATGGAGACTGGGGTGCAGAAGGATCGTTGTAGCGAGCAGCGTTTTGAGACAAGCGTACAAAAGGAATGTTACAGAGAACAGAGGTTGGAGAAGGGGTGGAGAAGGACTGTTACAGAGGGCAGAGTTTACAGATTTGGTTGCAGAAGGATCTTAGAGAGAGCAGATGTTGGAGACTGAGCTGCAGAAGGACTGTTACAGAGAGTAGAGATTAGAGGCTGAATGCAGAAGCACCGTTTTAGAGAGCAGAGTTTTGAGACTGAGGTGCAGAAGGATTGTTACAGAGAGTAGAGGTTGGAGCCTGGGGTGCAGAAGGAGTGTTGCAGATAGCAGAGTTTGGAGACTGCGGTGTAGAAGAATTTTAAAGATACAGAGGTTTGAGACTTTGGTGCAGAAGGACAGATACAGAAAGCAGAGGTTGAAGACTGGGGAGCAGAAGAAAACTTAGAGAATGCAGTTTTTGGAGACTGCACTACAGGAGGACTGTTACAGAGAGCAGAGGTTGGAGACTGGTGTTGAGAAGGACTGTTTCAGAGTGCAGACCTTGGATACTGGGGTGCAGAAGAACTGTTGCAGAGAGCAGATGTTGGAGACTGGGGTGCAGAAGAACTGTAGCAGAGAGCAGAGGATGGAGACTGAGGTGCAGAAGTAATGTTGCAGGGAGCAGAGGTTGGAAACTGTGGTGCAGAAGGAATGATACAAAAAGGAGAGGTTGAAGACTGGGGTGCAGACGACCGTTACAGAGAGCAGAGGGTGGGGACTGAGGTACAGAAGGACTGTTACAGACAGCAGAGTTTGGAGACTGGGGAGCAGAAGGACTGTTACAGAGAGCAGAGGTTGGAGTCTGGGGAGGATAAGAAAATTTACAGAGAGCAGATTTGGAAACTTGGGTAGAAAAGGATCTTATAGAAATCAGAGGGTGGAGGCTGGGGTTCAGAAGCACTGTTACAGAGAGTACATTTTGGAGACTGAGGTGCAGTAAGACTGTTACAAAAGCAGAGTTTGGAGACTGGGGTACACAAGGAGGGTTGCAGAGAGCAGAGTTTTCAGAAATAGGTTCAGAAAAACTGTTGCTGAGAGCAGATGTTGGAGACTGGGGTACAGATGGACTTTTGCAGAGACCAGAGATTGGAGACTGGGGTTCAAAAGGATCGTTGCAGACAGCAGAGGTTGTAGACTGGGGTGAAGAAGGATTGTTACAGATATCAGAGTTTGGAGACTGGGGTGCAGAAGAACCATTACAGAGAGAAAAGTTTGGAGACTGAGGGACATAAAGACTGTTACAGAGAGCAGAGGTTGGAGACTGTGGAGCAGAAGGACTGTTTCAGAGAGCAGAGGTTGGAGAATTGGGAGCAGAAGGAATATTACAGAGAGCAGAGTTTGGAAACTGGGGTGCAGAAGGATCTTACAGAAAGCAGAGGTTGGAGACTGAGGTGCCGAAAGACTGTTACATAAAGCAGAGTTTCAAGACTGGGGTGCAAAATGATCATTACAGAGAGCAGAGTTGCCAGACAGAGGTGCAGAAAGACTGTTGCAGGGAGCAGATGTTTGAGACTGGGGTGCAGAAGGACTTTTGCACAGAGCAGAGGTTGGAAACTGGGGTGCAAAAGGATTGTTGTAGAGAGTAGAGTTTTTAGACTGGGGTGCAGAGGGATTGTTACAGAGAGCAGACGTTGGAGACTGTGGTGCAGAAGGCCAATTGCAGAGATCAGAGTTTGGTAACTGAGGTGAAGAAGGATTGTTAAAGAGAACAGAAAGTGGAGACAGGGGTGCAGAAGGACTGTTGCAGAAAGCAGAGTTTGGAGACTGGGTTTTAGAAGGACTCTTGCAAAAAGCAGAGGTTGGAGACTGGGGTGCAGAAGGACTTTTACATAGAGCAGAGTTTGGAGACAGGGTTGCAGAAGGATCTTACAGAGAGCAGAGTTTCAAAACTTAAGTGCAAAAGGAGTCTTACAGAGAGCAGAGTTTAGAGACTGGGGTGCAAAAGGATCATTGCAGAGAACAGCGTTTTCAGACTGAGGTGCAGAAGGACTGTTGCAGAGAGCAGAGGTTGGAGACAGGGGTGCAGAAGGACTGTTAAATAGAGCAGATATTGAATACTGGGGTGCACAGGGATCGTTGCAGAGAGTGGAGGTTGGAGACTGGGGTGCAGAAGGACTGTTGCAGAGAACAGACGTTTGAAAATGGTGTACAGAAAAATCGTTGCAGAAAGCAGAGTTTTGAGACTGGGGTGCAGAAGGACTGTTACAGAGAGTAGAGTTTCGAGACTGAGGTGCAGAAGGATCGTTGTAGAGAGCAGAGGTTGGAGACTGGGGTGCAGTAGAACTCCTATAGAGAGCTGAGTTTTCAGACAAGGTTGCACAAGGCTCTTACAGAGAGCAGAGTTTTAGACCGATGTGCAGCAAGACTGTTACAGCGAGCAGAGGTTGGAGACTGGGGTGCAGAAGGATCGTTGTAGAGAACAGAGTTTTCAGACTGAGGTGTAGAAGGACTTTTGCAGAGAGCACATGTTTGAGACTGGGGTGCAGAAGGACTTTTGCAAAGAGCAGAGTTTGGGGACTGGGGTGCAGAATGATCATTGTAGAGAGCAAAATTTTGAGACTGGTGTGCAGAAGAATTGTTATAGAGAACAGAGGTTGGAGACTGGGGTGCAGAAGGCCTATTACAAAGAGCAGAGTTTGGAGAAGGGATTAAGAAGTACATTTACAGAGAGTAGTTTTCGGAGACTGAGGTGCAGAAAGACCATTGCAGAGAGCAGAGTTTGAAGACTGAGGTGCAGAAGGATTGTTACAGAGAGCAGAGTTTGGAGACTGGGTTGCAGAGGGACTGTTGCAGAGAACAGAGGCTGGACACTGGGGTGTAGAAGGACTGTTGCGGAGAGCACAGGTTGGAGATTGGGGTGCAGAAGGACTGTTGCAAGAAGCAGAGTTTGGAGACTGGGTTACAGTAGGAATGTTACCGTGGCAGAGGTTGGAGATTTGGTGCAGAAGGACTGTTGCAGAGAGCAGATGTTGGAGACTTGGGTGCAGAAGGACTGTTGCAGACAGCAGTTTGTAGACTGAAGTGCAGAAGCACTTTTACAGAGAGCAGAGGTTGGAGAATGGGGAGCAAAAGAACTGTTACAAAAAGCAGAGGTTGGAGACTAGGGTGCAGAAGGACTGTTACAGAAAGCAGGGTTTGGAGACAGGCTTGCAGAAGGATCGTTGCAAAGATCATAATTTTCAGACTGAGGTGCAGAAGGACTGTTGCAGAGAGCAGAGTTTGGAGACTGAGTTTCAGAAGGACTGTTACAGAAAGCAGAGTTTGGAGACTGGGGTGCAGAAGAACTGATAGAGAAACCTGACGTTGGAGTCTGGGGTTCAGAAAGACTATTACAGAGAGCAGAGTTTTGAGACTGCAGTACAGAAGGACTGTTAAAGTGAGCAAAGGTTGGAGACTGAGGTCCACAAGGATTGTTGTGGAGATCAGTGGGTGGAGACTGGGGTGCAGAAGGACATTTACAGAGAGCACAGATGGAGACTGGGGTGCAGAAGAGATGTTGCAGATAGCAGAAGTTGTAGACTGGGGTGCAGAAGGACTTTTACTGAGAGCAGAGGTTGGAGACTGGGGTGCAGAATAACTGATATTGAAAGTAGAGTTTGGAGACTGGGGTGCAGAATTACCGTTACAGACATCAGAGTTTGGAGACTGCGGTACAGAAGAACTGTTATAGAGACCAGAGTTTGGAGCCTGGGGTGCAGAAGGACTGTTTCAGAGAACAGAGTTTGGATACTGGGGTGCAGAAGGTCCATAGCAGAGTGCAGAGGTTGGAGACTGGGGTTCAGAAAAACTGTCGAAGAGAGCAGAGTTTGGAGACTAGGGTGCAGAAAGACTGTTGCAGAGAGAAGAGGTTGGAGACTGAGGTGGAGAAGGACTGTTGCAGAGAGCAGATGTTTCAGACTGGGGTGCAGAAGGACTGTTGCAGAAAGCATACATTGCAGACTGGGGTGAAGAAGGACTATTGCAGAGAGCAGAGGATGCAGACTGAGGTACAGAAGGACTATTACAGAGAGCAGAGTTTGGAGAATGTTGGTCAGAAGGACTGATACAAAAAGCAGAGGTTGGAGACTGGGCTTCAGAAGGACCGTTAGAGATAACAGAGGCTGGAGACTGCGGTACAGAAGGACTGTAACAGAGAGCAGACGTTGGAGACTGGGGTGCAGAATAAGTGTTGTAGAGAACAGAGGTTGGAGACTGGGGTGCAGAAGGACCATTGCAGAAAGCAGAGGTTGGAGATTGGGGCGCAGAAGTACTGTTGCAGAGAGAAGAGGTTGGTGTCTGAGGTGCAGAAGAACTGTTACAGAGAGCAGAGTTTCGAGACCGGGGTGCAGAAGGACTGATACAGAAAGGAGAGTTTGGAGACTGGGGTGCAGAAGGACCATTAAAGAGAGCAGAGGTTGGAGACTACAGTACAGAAGTACTGTTTCAGAGAGCAGAGGTTTGAGACTGCGGTGGAAAAGGACTGTTACAGAGAGCATATTTTGGAGACTGGGGTGAGGCAGGACTGTTGCAGAGAGAAGAGGTTGACGACTGGGTTACAGAAGGACTGTTGCAGAGAGTAGAGGTTACAGAGTGAGGTGCAGAAGGACTGATACAGAGAGAAGAGTTTGGAGACTGTGGTAAAGAAAGACTGATACAGAAAGCAGAGGTTGGTGACTGGGGTTAAGAAGGACTCTTACGGAGAACAGAGGTTGAAGACTGTGGTACAGAAGAACTGTTACAGAGAGCAGAGGTTGGAGACTGGGGTGCACAATAAATGTTGTAGAGAAAAAAGGTTGGAGACTCTGGTGCTGAAGGACCATTGCAGAAAGCATATGTTGGAGACTGGGTTTCAGAATGATCTTAAAGAGAGCAGAGTTTGGACACTGAGGTTCAGAAGGACTGTTGTAGAGAGCAGAGTTTCGAGATTGGGTCGCAGAAGGACTGTTGCAGAGAGCAGAGGTTGGAGTCTGAGGTGCAGAAAGACTTTTACAGAGAGCAGAGGTTGGTGACTTTGGTAAAAAAGTACTGTTGCAGAGAGCAGATTTTAAATACTGGGGTGAGGAAGGACTGTTGCAGAGAGCAGAGGTTGAAGACTAGGGTGCAGAAGGACTGTTGCATACAGCAGATGTTGCAGAGTGAGGTGCAGAAGGACTGTTACAGAGAGCAGAGTTTGGAGACTGTGGTTCAGAAGGACTGACACAGAAAGCAGAGGTTGGAGACTGGGGTGCAGGAAAACCCTTACAGAGAACAGAGGTTGAAGACTGTGGTACAGAGGAACTGTTGTAGAGAACATGGTTGGAGAGTGGGGTGCAGAGGGAGCATTGCAGAGAGCAAACTTTGGAGACTGGGGTGCAGAAGGAATGTTACAGAGAGCAGAGTTTGAAACTGTGGTGTACAAGGATCTTACAGAGAGGAAACTTTGGAGACTTGGGTGCAGAAGGATTGTTGCAGAGAGCAGACGTTGGAGACTGGGGTGAAGAACGATCGTTTCAGAGAGTAGATTATGGATACTGGGGTATAGAAGGACTATTCTAGAAAGCAGAGGTTAAAGATGGGGGTGCAGAAAGACTGTTTCAGAGAGCAGTTGTTGAAGACTGTGGTGCAGAAAAACTGTTACAGAGAGCATGTTTGAAGACTAAGGTGCAGGACTGATACTGAGAGCAGAGTTTGAAGACTGTGGTGCAGAAGGATCTTACAGAGAGCAGAGTTTGGAGACTTAGGTGCAGAAGGACTGCTCCAGAGAGATGAGGTTGAAGGTTGGGGTGCAGAAGGACTGTTAAAGAGAGCAGAGTTTAGAGATATTGGTGCAGGAGGCCTGTTAAAGAGAGCAGAGGATGGAGATTGAGGTGCAGAAGAACTGTTACAGAGATAGTTGTTGAATACTGAGGTTCAAATAGGCCATTGAAGAGAGCAGATGTTGGAGACTGAGGTGCAGAAGGACTGTTGCAGAGTGCAGAGGTTTGAGACTTGGGTGTAAAAGGACTGTTGCAGTCAGCAGAGGTTGGGGATTTTGGTGCCTAAGGACCTTTGCAGAGAGCAGAATTTGGATACTGAGGTGCAGATGGCCTGTTACAGAGAGCAGAGGTTGGAGACTTTAGTGCAGAAGGACTGATAGAGAAGCAGTAGTTGGAGACTGGGGTTCAGAAGACAATTACAGAGAGAAGAGTTTGGAAATTGCAGTAAAAAGGAACTGTTACAGAGAGCAGAGATTGGAGACTGTGTTGGAAAAAGACTGTTGCAGAGATCTGATGTTAGAGACTGGGGTGCAGAAGGACTGTTTTAGAGAGTAAGTTGGAGACTGGGCTGCAAAAGGACTGTTGTAGAGAGTAGGGGATAGAGATTGGGGTGCAGAAGACTGAGGTTAAGAAGGACTGTTGGAGACAACAGAGTTTGGAGACAGGGATGCAGAAGGACAGTTGCAGAGAGCAGAGGTTGGAGACTGAGGTGCAGAAGGATTATTTCAGAGAGCAGAGGTTGGAGACTGGGGTGCAGAAAAACTGTTGCAGAATGCAGAAGTTAGAGACTGGGGTGCATAAAAACTGTTTCAGAGAACGGAGTTTCGAGACTTAGGTGCCGAAGGACCGTTTCTGAGAGCAGCGGTTGGAAACTTACTTAAAGAAGGATTGTTACAGAGAGAAGAGGTTGGAGACTGAGGTGCTGAAGAACTGTTACAGAGATCAGAGGTTAAAGAGTGGGGTGCAGATGGATCTTACAGAGAGCAGAGATTGGAGACTGGGGTGCAGAAGGACTGTTATAGAAAGCAGAGATTTGAGACTTGGGTGCAAAAGGACTGTTGTAGAGAGAAGAGGTTGAAGCTGAGTTCCAGAAGGACTGTTGCAGAGAGAAGAGGTTGGAGATGAAGTTCAGAAGAACTGTTACAGAGAGCAGAGTTTGGAGATTAGGGTGCAGAAGGACTGATATAGAAAGCAGAGTTTGGAGACTGCGGTGCAGATGGAGCGTTACAGAGAGCAGAAGTTAGAGACTGTGGCACAGAAGGACTTTTGCAGAGAGCAGAGGTTGCACACTGTGGTGCAGAAGGACTATTGCAGACAACAGAGGTTGGATACTGAGGTGTAGAAAGACCGTTGCAGAGAGCAGAGGTTGGAGACTGATGAGCAGAAGCATTGTTACAGAGAGCAGAGTTTGGAGACTGGGGTACTGAAGGACTGTTTCAGAGAGCAGAGGTTGGAAACTGGGTGCAGAAGAATCTTCAAGAGAGCAGAAGTTGGAGACTGGGGTGCAGAAGAACTGTTGCAGAGTTCAGAAGTTGGAGACTCGGGTTTAGAAGGATCGTTGCAGAGAGAATAGGTTGGATACTGGGGTGCTGAAGGCCTGTTACATAGAGCTGAATTTGAAGACTGGGGTGCAGGAGGCCTGTTACAGAGAGTAGAGTTATGAGACTGGGTTGAGGAAGGACTGATACAGAAAGGAGACTTTGGAAACTGGGGTGCATAAGGACCGTTACAGAGAGCAGAGGTTGGAGACTGCAGTACAAAAGCAATGTTACAGAGAGTGGAGATTGGAGACTAGTGTACAGAAGGACTGTGGCAGAGAACAGATGGTGGACACTGTGTTTCAGAAGGACTGTTGCAGAGAGCAGAGGTTGAAGAATTGGGTGCAGAATGACTGTTGCAGATAACAGAGGTTGGAGACTTTGGTTCAGATGTACTGTCGCAGAGAACAGAGGTTTGAGACTGAGGTGCAGAAAGACCGTTAAAAAGAGCAGAGTTTGGAGACTGGGGTGAAGAAGGAATGTTACAGAGAGCAGAGTTTGGAAACTGAGGTGCAGAATAATCTTACAGAGAGCAGAGTTTAGAGACTGGGGTGCAGGAGGACTGTTTCAGAGAGAAGATGTTGGAGACTGGGGTGCAGAAGAATCATTGCATCGAGAACAGGTTGAAGACTTGGGTGCAGAAGAACGGTTACAAAATGCAGAGGTTGAAGACTGTGGTACAGAAAGACTGTTACAGAGAGCAGAGGATGGAGACTGGGGTGCAGAAGGATCATTGGAGAGGGCAGAGTTTAGAGACTACGGTACAGAAGGAATCATCCAAAAATCAGAGTTTGGAGACTGGGTTTTACAAGGATCTTACCGAGCACAGAGTTTGGAGATTGAGGTGCAGCAGGACTGTTAGAGAGCACAGAGTTTGGAGACTGAGGTACAGAAGGATCATTGCAGAGAGCAGAGGTGGAAACTGTGTTGCAGAAGGATCGTTACAGAGAGCAGAGTTTGGAGACTGGGGTGCAGAAGGACTGTTAAAGAGAGCACAGGTTGGAGACTGGGGTGCAGAAAAAATTTTGCAGTGAGCACAGGTTGAAGACTGTGGTGCAGAAGGAGTGTTGCAGAGAGAAGAGGTCGGAGACTGTGGAGCAGAAGGACTGATATAGAAAGCAGAGGTTGGAGACTTGGGTGGAGAAGGACCCTTACAGAGAGCAGAGTTTGGAGACTGGGGTGCAGAAGGAATGTTACAGAGAGCAAAGTTTGGAGACTGGGTTGGAGAAGGATCCTAGAGAGGATGAAGAATGAGGTGCAGAAAGACTGTTACAGAGAGTAGATGTTGAACACTGAGGTGCAGAAGTAACTTGAGGAGTACAGAGTTTGGAGATTGAGGTACAGAAGGATTGTTACAGAGAGCAGAGGTTGGAGACTGGGGTGCAGAAGAACTGTTGCAGATAGCGGATTTTGGAGTCTGTTGTGTAGAAGGACTGTTTCAGAGAGCAGAGGTTGGAGACTGAGGTGCAGAAGCACTGTTACATAAAGCAGAGGTTGGCAATTGGGGTGCTTAAGGTCCGTTACAGAGACCAGAGTTTGGAGACTGCTATATAGAAAAAATGTTACAGAGAGCATAGGTTGGAGACTCGGGTGCAGAAGGAATGTTACAGAGAGCACAGGTTGGATACTGAGGTGCAGAAGGATAGATACAGAGAGAAGAGGTTTTAGGCTGGGTTAAGAAGGACTGATACAGAAAGCAGAGTTTGAAGACTGGGGTACAGAAGGACAAGTTATGGAGAGCAGATGTTGGAAACTGCAGTACAGAAGGACTGTTGCAGAGAGCAGATGTTGGAGACTGGTATGCAGAAGGACTGTTGCAGAGAGCAGAGGTTGGAAACTGAGGTGTAGAAGGCTTCTTATAGAGAACAGACTTTGGAGACTGGGTGCAAAAGGCCTGTTACAGAGAGGAGAGTTGGGAGAAGGTGTGCAGAAGGACTGTCAGAGAGGGCAGAGTTGGGAGACTGGGTTGCAGAAGGATCTTACAGAGAGCAGATGTTGGAGACTGAGGTGTAGAATGATCATTGCAGAGAGAAGAGTTTCGAGACTGTGGTGCAGAAGTAGTGTTGCAGAGGGAAGAGGTCGGAGACTGTGGGGCAGAAGGACTGATATAGAAAGCAGAGGTTGGAGCCTGGGGTGGAAAAGGACCCTTAAAGAGAGCAGAGTTTGGAGACTGGGGTGGAGAAGGACTGTTACAGAGAGCATATGTTGGAGACTGGGGAGCAGAAGGACTGTTTCAGAGAGCGGAGGTTGGAGACTGATTTGAAAAAGGACTGTTGCAGAAAACAGATGTTGGAGACTGGGGTGCATAATGACCGTTACAGAGAACAGAGTTTGGAGACTCGGGTGCAGAAGGACAGTTACAGAGAGCAGACGTTAAATACAGGGTTGCAGAAGGATCTTACAGAGAGCAGAATTTGGAGACGTAGGTGCAGTTGGACTGTTACAGAAAGAAGAGGTTGGAAATTGGGGTGCAGAAGGATAGTTACAGAGACCAGAGTTTGAAGATTGCGGTATAAAAAAATGTTACCGAGAGCTGAGGTTGGAGACTTGGGTGCAGAAGGAATGTTACAGAGAGCACAGGTTAGAGACTGAGGTTTAGAAGAATAGATACGGAGAGCACAGGTTTGAGACTGGGGTACAGAAGGACTGATATAGAAAGCAGAGTTTGGAGACTGGGGTGCAGAATGCACGTTACGGAGAGCAGAGGTTGGAGACTGCGGTACAGAAGGACTGTTACAGAGAGCAAATGTTGGAGACTCGGGAGTAGAAGGACTGTTGCAGAGGACAGACGTTGGAGACTGGGGTGCCGCAGGACATTTACTGAAAGCAGATTATAAATTCTGGAGTGGAGAAGGAATGTTACAGAGAGCAGAGTTTGGAAACTGGAGTGAAGAAGGATCTTACAGATAGCAGAGTTTGGAGACTGTGGTGCAGAAGGACAGTTGCAGAGAGTAGAGTTTGGACACTGGGGTGCAGAAGGACTTTTGCAGAGAGCAGAGGTTGAAGACTGGAGTGCAGAAGGACTGTTGCAGAGAGCAAAATTTGGAACCTGAGGTGCAGAAGTCCTGTACCTTAAGCAGAGGTTGGAGACTGAGGTGCAGAAGGATTGTTACATAGAGCAGAGTTTTGAGACTGGGGTGTAGAAGGACTGTTACAGAGAGCAGAGTTTTGAGACTGGGGTGCAGAAAGACTGTTGCAGAGAAAAAAGGATGGAGACTGGGGTGCAGAAGGACTGTTGCAGAGAGCAGAGGTTGGAGACTGTGGTGCAGAAGGACACTTAGATAGAGCAGAAGTTGGAGATTGGGGTGCAGAAGAACTGTTATAAAGAGCAGTATTTAAAGACTCGGTTGCAGAAGGATCTTACAAAGAGGAGAGGTTGGAGACTGAGGTGCAGGTGGAGTGTAACAGAGAGCAGTGTTTGGAGACTGAGGTGCAGAAGGATTGTTACAAAGAGCAGAGGTTTGAGACTGAGTTTAAGAAGGACTTTTACAGAGAGCAGAGTTTGGAAATTTTGGTGCAGAAGGACCGTTACAGAGAGAAGAGGTTGGAGACTGCGGTATTGGACTGTTACCGAGAAAAGAGGTTGGAGACTGGTGTGCAGAAGGACTCTTACATAGAGCACAGGTTGGAGACTGAGGTGCAGAAAGATAGATACAGAGAACAGAGGTTGGAGCCTGGGGTTCAGACAGACTGATACAGAAAGCAGAGTTTGGAGACTGGGGTGTACAAGGACCGTTACAAAGAGCAAAGTTTGGAGACTGCGGTACAGAAGGACTGTTACAGAGAGCAGATCTCGGAGACTGGGGAGCAGAAGGAGTTTTGCAGAGGCTTGTGGTATGAGATTGGGGTTAAGAAAGAATGTTAAAGAGAGCAGAGTTTGGAAACTGGAGTGCAGAAGGATCTTAGAGAGAGAAAGGTTTGATACTGTGTTGCAGAAGGACTGTTGCAGAGAGAAGACATTGGAGACAGGGGTCCAGAAAAAATCGTTGCAGAGATCAGAGTTTGAAAAATGGGGTGCAGAAGGACTGTTGCAGAGAGCAGATGATGAAGACTGGGGTGCAGAAGGACTTTTGCAGAGAGCTTATTTTAGATACTGGGTTGCAGAAGACTGTTACACAGAGCAGAGTTCGGAGACTGAGGTGCAGAAGTACTGTTACAGAGATCAGAGTTAGGAGACTGGGGTGCAGAAAGACTGTTACAGAGAGCAGAGGTTGGAGACTGGGGTGGAGAAGAATCGTTGCAGAGAGAATAGGTTGGAGAGTGGGTTGGAGAAAGCCTGTTACACAGAGCAGAGTTTAAAGACTGGGTTTAAAAGGATCTTACAGAGAGCAGAGTTAGGAGACTGAGTTGCAGAAGGACTGTTAGGAAGAGCAGATGTAGGAGACTGGGGTGCAGAAGGGTCGTTGCAGAGAGCAGAGTTTTAAGACTGAGGTGCAGAAAAACTGTTGCAGAGAGCAGATGTTGGAGACTAGGGTGCAGAAGGACTGTTGCAGAGAGCAGATATTTGTAACTAGGTTGCAGAAGGACTTTTATAGAGAGCATAGGTTGGAGACTGGTGTGCAGAAGGAATGTTGCAGAGAGCAGATGTTGGAGAATGAGTTGCGGAAATTCTGTTACAGAGAGCAGAGGTTGAAAACTCAGGTGCAGAAGGACTATTAAAGAGTGCACAGGTTTGATACAGGGTTGCAAAAGGATCTTACAGAGAGCAGAATTTGGACACTTTGGTGCAGAAGGAATGTTGCAGAGACCAGAGGTTGGAGACTAGGGTGCAGTAGGATCATTGCAGAGAGCAGAGTTTGGAGATTGGGGTGCTGAACGATTGTTGCAGAGAGCAGAGGTTGGAGACTGTGGTGCAGAAGGCCTGCTACAAAGAGCCGAATTTGGAGACTGGCGTGCAGAAATCCTGTAATAGAGAGGAGAGTTTGGAGACTGGGTTGCAGAAAGACTGTTATAGAGAGCACAGTTTAAATACTGGGTTGCTGAAGGATCTTACAGAGAGCAGAGGTTAGAGACTGACGTTCAGGTGGACTGTTACAGAGAGCAATGGTTGGAGACTGGGGTGCAGAAGAATCTTGCAGAGAACAGAGGTGTCAGACTGAGGTACAGAAGTACTGTTACAGAGAGCAGAGGTTGGAAATTGGGATGCAGAAGCACCGTTACAGAGAGGAGTGTTTGGAGACTGAGGTGCAGAAGGACTGTTACAGAAAGCAGAAGTTGGAAATTGGGGTGCAGAAGGACTGTTACAGAGACCAGAGTTTAGAGACTGTGGTATAGAAAAATTCTTACAGAAAGCAGAGGTTGGAGACTGGGGTGCAGATGGAATGTTACAGAGAGCACAGGTTGGAGACTGAGGTGCAGAAGGATAGATACAGAGATTAGAGTTTTGAGACTGGGGTTCAAAATGACTGATAAAGAAAGCAGATTTTGGAGACTAGGGTGCAGAAAGACCGTTCCAGAGAGCAAAGGTTTGAGACTGCGGTACAGAAGGACTGTTACAGAGAGCAGAGGTTCGATACTGGGTTTCAAATGGACTGTTACAAAGGACAGAGGTTGGAGACTGGGGTTCCCACCCTCGCAGAAAGCAGAAGTTGGAGACTGCGATGTAGAAGAAATGTTTGGAGAGCATATTTTGTAAACTGGAGTGCAGAAAGATCTTACAGAGAGCAGAGGTTGGAGACTGTGGTGCAGAAGGACTCTTGCAGAGAGTAGAGGTTGGATACTAGGGTCCGGAAGTATCATTGCAGAGAGAAGAGTTTGGAGACTGGGGTGCAGAAGGACTGTTGCAGAGAGCAGAGGTTGGAGACTGGGTGCAGAAGGACTGTTGCAGAAAGCAGAGCATGGAGACTGATGTGCAGAAGGACTGTTGCAGAGAGTAGAGTTTGGAGACTGGGGAGCAGAAGGACTGTTATGGGAAGCAGAGTTTGGAAATTGGGATGCAGAAGCACCGTTACAGAGAGCAGAGTTTGGAGACTGCAGTATAAGACTGTTAGCGAGAGAAGAGGTTGGAGACTGCGGTGCAGAAGGATAGATACAGAGAACAGAGGTTGGAGACTGGGGTTCTGAAAAACTGATACAGAAAGCAGAGGTTGGAGACTGGGGTGTAGAAGGACCGTTATAAAGAGAAGAGGTTGTGCTGGCGACCCTGCTCCACCCCCACTCCAACCAGTGTGACGCGACTGCCTCAGTGTTACGTGTCCCCCACGTTGGCAAGCTACCTGGCCTGTCTTGCCAGTGGGTCGGTGGTCCTATTCACAGACACAACATATCAGAATCTATGGGACACATTGAAAGCAGTTCTAAGAGGAAAATTCATTGCTTGGAGTTCATTCCTCAAAAAAAAAAAAAAAAAGCCCCCCACAGCGGACACTCCACCAAGGGAATCAGCAGTCAGCATCTTGAAGAGCTGATATATCCACCGCCATTCTCCGACAGATCTCAACAACAAAACAGGTGTGTGGCACTCAGCCCATCCCCCATACTTCGGGAACTCGCATAAATTCTCTCCTAGGCTTGCCGGGGGAGGGAGAATCAGAGTGAGCCTGCATAAAGACTAGGGGGGAACTAGAGGCACCTGACCTGTAACCCCCCCTACCCATCTGCAGCCAAAAGGAAACCTGTCTAGCTAGAGCTGGGGGAGGGGCAAGCAGGAAAAATCCAAAGGACAGAGTGCCTGGGATCCCAATCGCCAACTGTGGGACCCCGGAGATCCAGGCCCACTGATTCGTGCGGCCTGCCCTGCGGCTACAGAAGGCTAGCAGGAGAAACCAGGAGGCTAGAGGCAAGGCCCTCGAGACTGGGCAGCTGGAATTTGCAGGCCCGCCGGCGACAGTTCACCCACTGCCCGCATAGCTGGGCGGTAGGAGAACACCCGGCCGCAGGTGACCGATCACCCGCCCGCGGCTTGTGATACTGGGCGGCTAGAGACCGCCTGCCTGCCGCGACTGGGAGCTGAAATCAAACAGAGACAGTCCAGTCACACCACCTCATCAGGATACCCAGGCAAGGAACTGGGGCCGGTCATAGCAAAGTAGTGTCGTCACTGGAGCTCGGACGTCGGATCTTCCTTCACAGTGGAATCCACGTCAGCAGGCATAGTTTAACAACACTAAGGAGAGGCATCAGAGTAATACAGAACCAAAACAAATCTATAGAAGAGAGTAGAAACACGACAATCAAATAGAGCTGGAAAGCAACGGGGACAACATGAGAAAACAAGGGAAAAAAGGAGTACAAACAATGCAAGACAACTTAATTCTACAAGAGGACATAGAAACATCAGAAGCAGGGATAGGGAAAGAACTCAAGGCATACCTAACTCAAATGGAAAGGAATATTAGAGAAGACATGAGACAGCAAGTCCAAGCAATAAAAATATATTTTGAAAATGAATTAAACAAACAAATTCAAATGGCAAAGAACGAGCTCTACCAGGAGATAGAGATCTTAAAAAAGAATCAAACTATAATCCTAGAATTGCAGGAGACTATAAACCAAATTAAAAACTCAAACGAGAATATTACAAATAGACTTGATCAAGTAGAAGTCAGAACATCAGATAATGAAGACAAGGTTTATCAACTTGAAAAGAGTATAGTCAACACAGAAAAGATGCTTAAATCCCATGAGCAATCTATTCAAGAGATATGGGATGTCATTAAAAAACCAAATTTGAGAGTCATCGGGATAGAAGAAGGCACAGAGATTCAAACCAAAGGAATGGACAGCATATTAAATGAAATAATTGTAGAAAACTTCCCAGAGATGAAAGATGGAATGGATTACCAAATCCTGGAAGCCTACAGGACCCCAAACATTCAAAACTATAATAGACCAACTCCAAGACACATAATTATGAAGATAGCCAACATACAGGACAAGGAGAGAATATTAAAAGCTACCAGAGAAAAGAGACAGATTACATTCAGGGGTAAACCAATTAGGTTAACGACTGATTTCTCAGCACAGACTTTGAAAGCGAGAAGATCCTGGAACAATGTATTTCAAACGCTGAAAAATAATGAATTTCAACCAAGAATACTGTATCCAGCAAAATTGAGCTTCAGATTTGACAACGAAATTAAAATCTTTCACGATAAACAAAAGCTAAAAGAATTTGCAGCAAGAAAACCAGCACTGCAAAGCATTCTGAGCAATATACTACAAGAAGAGGAATTGAAAAATAGTGCCCAAAACTAACAACAAGAGGTATCTCAGTAAAGGAGGAGGAAAATAACCAAAAAAGTAAAACTAGCCAAACTAAAATAAATAAATAAAGAAGCATGACTGGAAGTACAAATCATATCTCAATTGTAACTTTAAATGTTAATGGCCTAAACTCACCAATCAAGAGACATAGGCTAGCAACCTGGATCAAAAAAACAAATCCAACAATATGCTGCCTTCAGGAGACTCATATGATAGGAAAAGACATACACAGGATGAAGGTAAAAGGTTGGGAAAAATCATACCACTCACATGGCCCTCAGAAGCAAGCAGGAGTGGCCATACTCATATCAAATAAAATCAACTTCAAACCTAAGTTAATTAAGAAGGATAAAGAAGGACACTATATACTGTTAAAAGGGACCATCCACCAACAAGACATAACAATTATCAATTTGTATGCACCAAACAATGGAGCTGCAATCTACATAAAACAAACGCTCCTCAAGTTCAAGAGTCAAATAGACCATAACACAATAATTACGGGTGACTTCAACACACCGCTCTCGCCATTAGACAGATCCTCTAGACAAAAGCTAAATAAAGAAACTATAGAACTCAACAGCACAATCAATAATCTAGACCTAACTGACATATATAGAATATACCAACCATCATCAAGTGGAT
>NW_027521177.1:52109-114945 GCF_052094955.1 Ictidomys tridecemlineatus | reverse complement strand
AAACCGTTCGTTTGCAGTAACCGTTTTCATTTGAGGTTTCACTCTGTTTTCTCCTATAGGGATACATGTATATGGAACTCTAATAAAACAAGGTTTGTGCTAGCTCTTTGAAACTTGACACAATAAAGCAGTTTCAAGTTCTATCACTATGGTTTGTTTGCTGTTGATGTAGCCCTAAGCAGAGACTGGGGAGAATCAATTTCATGGAAAGGGCCTGCCATGCTTCCAGAAAAGTACGAGTTGCCTGAAATCTCAACAAACACTTTTTCACCCAATCTTCATGATACTTTCAGGAAATGGTCAGTACACCAATCCCACTTCGCTCGCCAAATTTCGTTCTTCTAGGTTAAACCGTTCGTTTGCAGTAACCGTTTTCATTTTGAGGTTTCACTCTGTTTTCTCCTATAGGGATACATGTATTTGGAATTGGAAATCAAACACGGTTTGTGCTAGCTCTTTGAAACTTGACACAATAAAGCAGTTTCAAGTTCTATCTCTATGGTTTGTTTGCTGTTGATGTATCCCTAAGCAGAGACTGGCGAAAATCACTTTCATGGAAAGGGCCTGCCAGGCTTCCAAAAAACTACGAGTTGCCTGAAATCTCAGCAAACACTTTTTCACCCAATCTTGATGATACTTTCAGGTAATGATCACTACACCAATCCCACTTGGCTCGCCAAAATTCGTTCTTCTAGGTTAAACAGTTCGTTTGCAGTAACCGTTTTCATTTAGAGGTTTCACTCTGTTTTCTCCTAAAGGGATACATGTATTTGGAACTCTAAATAAAACACGGTTAGGGCTAGCTCTTTGAAACTTGCCACAATAAAGCAGTTTAAAGTTCTATCTCTATGGTTTGTTTGCTGTTGATGTAGCGCTAAGCAGAGACTGGCGAGAATCACTTTCATGGAAAGGGCATGCCAAGCTTCCAAAAAACTACGAGTTGCCTGAAATCTCAACAAACACTTTTTCACCCAATCTTGATGATACTTTCAGGTAATGATCAGTACACCAATCCCACTTGGCTCGCCAAATTTCGTTCTTCTAGGTTAAACCGTTCGTTTGCAGTAACCGTTTTCATTTTGAGGTTTCACTCTGTTTTCTCCTATAGGGATACATGTATATGGAACTCTAAATAAAACACGGTTTGTGCTAGCTTTTTGAAACTTGACACAATAAAGCAGTTTCAAGTTCTATCACTATGGTTTGTTTGCTGTTGATGTAGTCCTAAGCAGAGACTTGGGAGAATCACTTTCATGGAAAGGGCCTGCCATGCTTCCAGAAAAGTACGAGTTGCCTGAAATCTCAACAAACACTTTTTCACCCAATCTTCATGATACTTTCACGAAATGATCAGTACACCAATCCCACTTGGCTCGCCGAATTTCATTCTTCTAGGTTAAACCGTTCGTTTGCAGTAACCGTTTAATTTTGAGGTTTCACTCTGTTTTCTCCTATTGGGATACATGTATTTGGAACTCTAAATCAAACACGTTTGTGCTAGCTCTTTGAAACTTGACACAAAAAAGCAGTTTCAAGTTCTATTGCTATGGTTTATTTTCTGTTGATGTAGCCCTAAGCAGAGACTGGCGAGAATCACTTTCATGGAAAGGGCCTGCCAAGCTTCCAAAAAACTACGAGTTGCCTGAAATCTCAGCAAACACTTTTTCACCCAATCTTGATGGTACTTTCAGGTAATGATCAGTACACCAATCCCACTTGGCTCGCCAAATTTCGTTCTTCGAGGTAAACCGTTCTTTTGAAGTAACCGTTTTCATTTTGAGGTTTCACTCTGTTTTTCTCCTATAGGGATACATATATTTGGAACTCTAAATCAAACAAGGTTTGTGCTAGCTCTTTGAAACTTGACACAATACAGCAGTTTCAAGTTCTATCTCTATGGTTTGTTTGCTGTTGATGTAGCCCTAAGTAGAGACTGGCGAGAATCACTTTCATGGAAAGGGCCTGCCAAGCTTCCAAAAAACTACGAGTTGCCTGAAATCTCAGCAAACACTTTTTCACCCTATCTTGATGATACTTTCAGGTAATGATCAGTACACCAATCTCACTTGGCTCGCCAAATTTTGTTCTTCTAGGTTAAACCTTTCGATTGCATTAACCGGTTATATTTTGAGGTTTCACTCTGTTTCCTCCTACACGGATACATGTATTTGGAACTCTATCAAACACGGTTTTTGTAACTCTTTCAAACTTGACACAATAAAGCAGTTTTAATTTCTATCTCTATGGTTTGTTTGCTGTTGATGTAGCCCTAAGCAGAGACTAACGAGAATCACTTTCATGGAAAGGGCCCTCCAAGCTTCTAAAAAACTACAAGTTGCCTGTAAT
Organism: Ictidomys tridecemlineatus; assembly: GCF_052094955.1. Classification (NCBI taxonomy): domain Eukaryota; kingdom Metazoa; phylum Chordata; class Mammalia; order Rodentia; family Sciuridae; genus Ictidomys; species Ictidomys tridecemlineatus. Next base: position 112,599 of record NW_027521177.1, on the reverse strand, counting down.
CTCAGCAAACACTTTTTTGCCCAATATTGATGATACTTTCAGGTAATGATAAGTACAAAAATCCCACTTGGCTCGCAAATTTCGTTCTTCTAGTTAAACCGTTCATTTGCAGTAACCATTTTCATTTTGAGGTTTCACTCTGTTTTCACCTATAGGGATACATGTATTTGGAACTCTAAATCAAACACGGTTTGTGCTAGCTCTTTGAAACTTGACACAATAAAGCAGTTTCAAGTTCTATCTCTATGGTTTGTTTGCTGTTGACGTAGCCCTAAACAGAGACTGGCGAGAATCTCTTACATGGATAGGTCCTGCCAAGCTTCCAGAAAACTACGAGTTGCCTGAAATCTCAGCAAACACTTTTTCACCCAATCTTGATGATACTTTCAGGTAATGATCAGTACACCAATCCCACTTGGCTCGCCAAATTTTGTTCTTCTCGGTTAAACATTCGATTGCAGTAACAAGTTACATTTTGAGTTTCACTCTGTTTTCTCCTAGTGGGATACATGTATTTGGAACTCTAAATCAAACACGGGTTTTGTAACTCTTTAAAGTTGACACAATAAATCAGTTCAAGTTCTATCTCTATGGTTTGTTTGCTGTTGATGTAGCCCTAAGCAGAGACTAAAGAGAATCACTTAATAGAAAGGGCCTGCCAAGCTTCTAAAATACTACGAGTAGCGTGTAATCTCAGCAAACACTTTTTCGCCCAATCTGGATGATACTTTCAGGTAATGATCAGTACACCAATCCCACTTGGCTCGCCAAATTTCGTTCTTCTAGGTTAAACCGTTTGTTTGCAGTAACCGTTTTCATTTTGAGGTTTCACTCTGTTTTCTCCTATAGGGATACATGTATTTGGAACTCTAAATACATAACGGTTTGTGCTAGCTCTTTGAAACTTGACACAATAAAGCAGTTTCAAGTTCTATCTCTATGGTTTGTTTGCCTGTTGATGTAGCCCTAAGCATCGACTGCCCAAGAATCCCTTTCATGGAAAGGTCATGCAAAGCTTTTAGAAAAAGTACGAGTTGCCTGAAATCTAAGCAAACACTTTTTCACCCAATCTTGAACATACTTTCAGGTATTAATCAGTACACCAATCCCACTTGGCTCGCCAAATTTCGTTCTTCTAGGTTAAACCGTTCGTTTTCAGTAACCGGATTCATTTTGAGGTTTCACTCTGTTTTCTCCTATAGAGATACATGTATTTGGAACTCTAAGTCAAACACGGTTTGTGCTAGCTCTTTGAAACTTGACACAATTAAGCAGTTTCAAGTTCTATCTCTATGGTTTCTTTACTGTTTATGCAGCCCTAAGCAGAGACTGGTGAGAATCACTTTCATGAAAAGGGCTTGCCAAGCTTCCAAAAATTTCGAGTTGCCTGAAATCTCAGCAAACACTTTTTCACCCAATCTTGATGATACTTTCAGGTAATGATCAGTAAACCAATCCCACTTGGCTCGCCAATTTTGTTTTCTAGGTTAAACCGTTCGTTTTCAGTAACCGTTTTCATTTTAGAGGTTTCACTCTGTTTTCTCCTATAAGGATACATGTATTTGGAACTGTAAATCAAAACGGTTTGTGCTAGCTCTTTGAAACTTGACACAATAAAGCAGTTTCAAGTTCTATCTCTATGGTTTGTTTGCTGTTGATGTAGCCCTAAGCAGAGACTGGCGAGAATCACTTTCATGGAAAGGGCCTGCCAAGCTTCCAGAAAAGTACGAGTATCCTGAAATCTCAACAAACACTTTTTCACCTATCTGGATGATACTTTCAGGGAATGATCAGTACACCAATCCCACTTGGCTCGCCAAATTTCGTTCTACTAGGTTAAACCGTTCGTTGCATTAACCGTTTTTCATTTGAAGTTTCACTCTGTTTTCTCCTATGAGATACATGTATTTGGAACTCTAAATCAAACACGGTTTGTGCTAGCTCTTTGAAACTTGACACAATAAAGCAGTTCAAGTTCTATCTCTATGGTTTGTTTGCTGTTGATGTATCCCTAAGCAGAGGACTGGCGAAAATCACTTTCATGGAAAGGGCCTGCCAGGCTCCAAAAAACTACGAGTTGCCTGAAATCTCAGCAAACACTTTTTCACCCAATCTTGATGATACTTTCAGTAATGATCACTACACCAATCCCACTTGGCTCGCCAAAATTCGTTCTTCTAGGTTAAACAGTTCGTTTGCAGTAACCGTTTTCATTTTGAGGTTTCACTCTGTTTTCTCCTAAAGGGATACATGTATTTGAACTCTAAATAAAACACGGGTAGGGCTAGCTCTTTGAAACTTGCCACAATAAAGCAGTTTAAAGTTCTATCTCTATGGTTTGTTTGCTGTTGATGTAGCGCTAAGCAGAGACTGGCGAGAATCACTTTCATGGAAAGGGCATGCCAAGCTTCCAAAAAACTACGAGTTGCCTGAAATCTCAACAAACACTTTTTTCACCCAATCTTGATGATACTTTCAGGTAATGATCAGTACACCAATCCCACTTGGCTCGCCAAATTTCGTTCTTCTAGGTTAAACCGTTCGTTTGCAGTAACCGTTTTCATTTTGAGGTTTCACTCTGTTTTCTCCTATAGGGATACATGTATATGGAACTCTAAATAAAACACGGTTTGTGCTAGCTTTTTGAAACTTGACACAATAAAGCAGTTTCAAGTTCTATCACTATGGTTTGTTTGCTGTTGATGTAGTCCTAAGCAGAGACTTGGGAGAATCACTTTCATGGAAAGGGCCTGCCATGCTTCCAGAAAAGTACGAGTTGCCTGAAATCTCAACAAACACTTTTTCACCCAATCTTCATGATACTTTCACGAAATGATCAGTACACCAATCCCACTTGGCTCGCCGAATTTCATTCTTCTAGGTTAAACCGTTCGTTTGCAGTAACCGTTTTAATTTTGAGGTTTCACTCTGTTTTCTCCTATTGGGATACATGTATTTGGAACTCTAAATCAAACACGTTTGTGCTAGCTCTTTGAAAACTTGACACAAAAAAGCAGTTTCAAGTTCTATTGCTATGGTTTATTTTCTGTTGATGTAGCCCTAAGCAGAGACTGGCGAGAATCACTTTCATGGAAAGGGCCTGCCAAGCTTCCAAAAAACTACGAGTTGCCTGAAAATCTCAGCAAACACTTTTTCACCCAATCTTGATGGTACTTTCAGGTAATGATCAGTACACCAATTCCCACTTGGCTCGCCAAATTCGTTCTTCGAGGTAAACCGTTCTTTTGAAGTAACCGTTTTCATTTTGAGGTTTCACTCTGTTTTCTCCTATAGGGATACATATATTTGGAACTCTAAATCAAACAAGGTTTGTGCTAGCTCTTTGAACTTGACACAATACAGCAGTTTCAAGTTCTATCTCTATGGTTTGTTTGCTGTTGATGTAGCCCTAAGTAGAGACTGGCGAGAATCACTTTCATGGAAAGGGCCTGCCAAGCTTCCAAAAAACTACGAGTTGCCTGAAATCTCAGCAAACACTTTTTCACCCTATCTTGATGATACTTTCAGGTAATGATCAGTACACCAATCTCACTTGGCTCGCCAATTTTGTTCTTCTAGGTTAAACCTTTCGATTGCATTAACCGGTTATATTTTGAGGTTTCACTCTGTTTCCTCCTACACGGATACATGTATTTGGAACTCTATCAAACACGGTTTTTGTAACTCTTTCAAACTTGGACACAATAAAGCAGTTTCAATTTCTATCTCTATGGTTTGTTTGCTGTTGATGTAGCCCTAAGCAGAGACTAACGAGAATCACTTTCATGGAAAGGGCCCTCCAAGCTTCTAAAAAACTACAAGTTGCCTGTAATCTCAGCAAACACTTTTTTGCCCAATATTGATGATACTTTCAGGTAATGATAAGTACAAAAATCCCACTTGGCTCGCAAATTTCGTTCTTCTAGTTAAACCGTTCATTTGCAGTAACCATTTTCATTTTGAGGTTTCACTCTGTTTTCACCTATAGGGATACATGTATTTGGAACTCTAAATCAAACACGGTTTGTGCTAGCTCTTTGAAACTTGACACAATAAAGCAGTTTCAAGTTCTATCTCTATGGTTTGTTTGCTGTTGACGTAGCCCTAAACAGAGACTGGCGAGAATCTCTTACATGGATAGGTCCTGCCAAGCTTCCAGAAAACTACGAGTTGCCTGAAATCTCAGCAAACACTTTTTCACCCAATCTTGATGATACTTTCAGGTAATGATCAGTACACCAATCCCACTTGGCTCGCCAAATTTTGTTCTTCTCGGTTAAACCATTCGATTGCAGTAACAAGTTACATTTTGAGGTTTCACTCTGTTTTCTCCTAGTGGGATACATGTATTTGGAACTCTAAATCAAACACGGGTTTGTAACTCTTTTAAAGTTGACACAATAAATCAGTTTCAAGTTCTATCTCTATGGTTTGTTTGCTGTTGATGTAGCCCTAAGCAGAGACTAAAGAGAAATCACTTTAATAGAAAGGGCCTGCCAAGCTTCTAAAATACTACGAGTAGCGTGTAATCTCAGCAAACACTTTTCGCCCAATCTGGATGATACTTTCAGGTAATGATCAGTACACAATCCCACTTGGCTCGCCAAATTTCGTTCTTCTAGGTTAAACCGTTTGTTTGCAGTAACCGTTTTCATTTTGAGGTTTCACTCTGTTTTCTCCTATAGGATATCATGTATTTGGAACTCTAAATACATAACGGTTTGTGCTAGCTCTTTGAAACTTGACACAATAAAGCAGTTTCAAGTTCTATCTCTATGGTTTGTTTGCTGTTGATGTAGCCCTAAGCATCGACTGCCAAGAATCCCTTTCATGGAAAGGTCATGCAAAGCTTTTAGAAAAGTACGAGTTGCCTGAAATCTAAGCAAACACTTTTTCACCCAATCTTGAACATACTTTCAGGGTATTAATCAGTACACCAATCCCACTTGGCTCGCCAAATTTCGTTCTTCTAGGTTTAAACCGTTCGTTTTCAGTAACCGGATTCATTTTGAGGTTTCACTCTGTTTTCTCCTATAGAGATACATGTATTTGGAACTCTAAGTCAAACACGGTTTGTGCTAGCTCTTTGAAACTTGACACAATTAAGCAGTTTCAAGTTCTATCTCTATGGTTTCTTTACTGTTTATGCAGCCCTAAGCAGAGACTGGTGAGAATCACTTTCATGAAAAGGGCTTGCCAAGCTTCCAAAAAATTTCGAGTTGCCTGAAATCTCAGCAAACACTTTTTCACCCAATCTTGATGATACTTTCAGGTAATGATCAGTAAACCAATCCCACTTGGCTCGCCAATTTTTGTTTTCTAGGTTAAACCGTTCGTTTTCAGTAACCGTTTTCATTTTGAGGTTTCACTCTGTTTTCTCCTATAAGGATACATGTATTTGGAACTGTAAATCAAAAACGGTTTGTGCTAGCTCTTTGAAACTTGACACAATAAAGCAGTTTCAAGTTCTATCTCTATGGTTTGTTTGCTGTTGATGTAGCCCTAAGCAGAGACTGGCGAGAATCACTTTCATGGAAAGGGCCTGCCAAGCTTCCAAAAGACTACGAGGTTGCCTAAAATCCCAGCAAACACTTTTTCACCCAATCTTGATGATACTTTCAGGTAATGATCAGTACAACAATCCCACTTGGCTCACCAATTTTCGTTCTTCTAGGTTAAACCGTTCGTTTGCAGTACCCGTTTTCAATTTGATGTTTCACTGTGTTTTCTCCTATAGGGATACATGTATTTGGAACTCTAAATCAAACACGGTTTGTGCTAGCTCTTTGAAACTTGACACAATAAAGCAGTTTCAAGTTCAATCTCTATGGTTTCTTTGCTGTTGATGTAGCCTTAAGCAGAGAATGGCGAGAATCACTTTCATGGAAAGGGCCTGCCAAGCTTCCAAAAGATTACGAGTTGCCTAAAATCTTAGCAAACCACTTTTTCACCCAATCTTGATGATACTTTCAGGTAATGATCAATACACCAATCTCACTTAGATCGCCAATTTCGTTCTCTAGGTTAAACCGTTCGTTTGCAGTACCCGTTTTCATTTTGAGGTTTCACTGTGTTTTCTCCTATAGGGATACATGTATTTGGAACTGTAAATCAAACACGGTTTGTGCTAGCTCTTTGAAACTTGACACAATAAAGCAGTTTCAAGTTCTATCTCTATGGTTTGTTTGCTTTTGATGTAGCCCTAAGCAGAGACTGGCGAGAATAACTTTCATGGAAAGGGGTTGCCAAGCTTCCAAAAAACTACGAGTTTCCTGAAATCTCAGCAAACACTTTTTCACCAATCTTGATGATACTTTCAGGTAAAAATGAGTACCCAATCCCACTTGGCTCGCCAAATTTCATTCTTATAGGTTAAACCCTTCGTTGACAGTAACCGTTTTCATTTTGAGGTTTCACTCTGTTTTCTAATATAGGGATACATGTATTTGGAACTCTAAATCAAACACCGTTTGTGCTAGCTCCTTGAAACTTGACACAATAAAGCAGATTCAAGTTCTATTTTTATGGTTTGTTTGCTGTTGATGTAGCCATAAGCAGAGACTGGCGAGATCACTTTCATGGAAAGGCCTGCCAGGCTTCCAAAAAACTACGAGTTGCCTGAAATCTCAGCAAACACTTTTTCACCCAATCTTGATGATACTTTCAGGTAATGATCAGTATACCAATCCCACTTGGATCGCCAAATTTCCTTCTTCTAGTTTAAACCGTTCGTTTGCAGTAACCGTTTTCATTTTGAGGTTTCACTCTGTTTTCTCCTATAGGGATACATGTATTTGGAACTCTAAATACATAACGGTTTGTGCTAGCTCTTTGAAACTTGACACAATAAAGCAGTTTCAAGTTGTATCTCTATGGTTTGTTTGCTGTTGATGTAGCCCTAAGCAGAGACTGGCGAGAATCACTTTCATGGATAGGGCCTGCCAAGCTTCCAAAAGACTACGAGTTGCCTAAAATCCCAGCAAACACTTTTTCACCCAATCTTGATGATACTTTCAGGTAATGATCAGTACAACAATCCCACTTGGCTCACCAATTTTCGTTCTTCTAGGTTAAACCGTTCGTTTGCAGTACCCGTTTTCATTTTGAGGTTTCACTGTGTTTTCTCCTATAGGGATACATGTATTTGGAACTCTAAATCAAACACGGTTTGTGCTAGCTCTTTGAAACTTTGACACAATAAAGCAGTTTTCAAGTTCTATCTCTATGGTTTCTTTGCTGTTGATGTAGCCTTAAGCAGAGAATGGCGAGAATCACTTTCATGGAAAGGACTTGCCACGCTTCCAAAAGATTACGAGTTGCCTAAAATCTTAGCAAACACTTTTTCACCCAATCTTGATGATACTTTCAGGTAAAAATGAGTACCCCAATCCCACTTGGCTCGCCAAATTTCGTTCTTCTAGGTTAAACCGTTCGTTTGCAGTAACCGTTTTCATTTTGAGGTTTCACTCTGTTTTCTCCTATAGGGATACATGTATTTGGAACTCTAAATCAAACTCGGTTTGTGCTAGCTCTTTGAAACTTGACACAATAAAGCAGTTTCAAGTTGTATCTCTATGGTTTGTTTGCTGTTGATGTAGCCCTAAGCAGAGACTGGCGAGAATCACTTTCATGGAAAGGGTCTGCCAAGCTTCCAAAAGACTTCGAGTTGCCTAAAATCCCAGCAAACACTTTTTCACCCAATCTTGATGATACTTTCAGGTAATGATCAGTACAACAATCCCACTTGGCTCACCGATTTTTGTTCTTCTAGGTTAAACCGTTCGTTTACAGTACCCGTTTTCATTTTGAGGTTTCACTGTGTTTTCTCCTATAGGGATACATGTATTTGGAACTCTAAATCAAACACGGTTTGTGCTAGCTCTTTGAAACTTGACACAATAAAGCAGTTTCAAGTTCTATCTCTATGGTTTCTTTGCTGTTGATGTAGCCTTAAGCAGAGAATGGCGAGAATCACTTTCATGGAAAGGGCTTGCCACGCTTCCAAAAGATTACGAGTTGCACAAAATCTTAGCAAACACTTTTTCACCCAATCTTGATGATACATTCAGGTAATGATCAATACACCAATCTCACTTGGATCGCTAAATTTCGTTCTTCTAGGTTAAACCGTTCGTTTGCAGTAACCGTTTTCATTTTGAGGTTTCACTCTGTTTTCTTTTATAGGGATACATTTATTTGGAACTCTAAATCAAACACGGTTTGTGCTAGCTCTTTGAAACTTGACACAATAAAGCAGTTTCAAGTTCTATCTCTATGGTTTGTTTGCTGTTGATGTAGCCCTAAGCAGAGACTGGCGAGAATCACTTTCAGGAAAAGGGCTTGCCAAGCTTCCAAAAAACTACGAGTTGCCTGAAATCTCAGCAAACACTTTTTCACCCAATCTTCATGATACTGTCAGGTAATGATCAGTACACCAATCCCACTGGGCTCCCCAAATTTCGTTCTTCTAGGTTAAACCATTCGTTTTCAGTAACCGTTTTCATTTTGAGGTTTCACTCTGTTTTCTCCTATAGGGATACATGTATTTGGAACTCTAAATCAAACACGGTTTTTGCTAGCTCTTTGAAACTTGACTCAATAAAGCAGTTTCAAGTACTATATCTATGGTTTGTTTGCTGTTGATGTAGCCCTTAGCAGAGACTGGCGAGAATGACTTTCATACAAAGGGCTTGCCAAGCTTCCAAAAAACTACGAGTTGCCTGAAATCTCAGCAAACACTTTTCACCCAATCTTGATGATACTTTCAGGTAATGATCAGTAAACCAATCCCACTTGGCTCGCCAAATTTCGTTCTTCTAGGTTAAACCGTTCGTTTGCAGTAACCGTTTTCATTTTGAGGTTTCACTCTGTTTTCTCCTATAGGGATACATGTATTTGGAACTCTAAATCAAACACGGTTTGTGCTAGCTCTTTGAAACTTGACACAATGAAGCAGTTTCAAGTTCTATCTCTATGGTTTTGTTTGCTGTTAATGTAGCCCTAAGCAGAGACTGGCAAGAATCACTTTCATGAAAGGGCCTGCAAGCTTCAGAAAAGTACGAGTTGCCTGAAATCTCAACAAACACTTTTCACCCAATCTTCATGATACTTTCAGGTAATGATCAGTACACCAATCTGACTTGGCTCGCCAAATTTTGTTCTTCTAGGTTATACCGTTCGTTTGCAGTAACCGTTTCCATTTTGAGGTTTCACTCTGTTTTCTCCTATAGGGATACATGTATTTGGAACTCTAAATCAAACACGGTTTGTGCTAGCTCTTTGAAACTTGACACAATAAAGCAGTTTCAAGTTCTATCTCTATGGTTTGTTTGCTGTTGATGTAGCCCTAAGCAGAGACTGGCGAGAATCACTTTCATAGAAAGGGCTTGACAAGCTTCTAAAAAACTACGAATTGCCTGAAATCTCAGCAAACACTTTTTCACCCAATCTTGATGATACTTTCAGGTAATGATCAGTACACCAATCCCACTTGGCTCACCCAATTTCATTCTTCTAGGTTAAACCGTTCGTTTGCAGTAACCATTTTCACTTTGAGGTTTCACTCTGTTTTCTCCCATAGGGATACATGTATTTGGACCCCTAAATTAAACACAGTTTGTGCTAGCTCTTTGAAACTTGACACAATAAAGCAGTTTCAATTTGTATCTCTATGGTTTGTTTGCTGTTGATGTAGCCCTAAGCAGAGACTGGTGAGAATCACTTTCATGGAAAGGGCCTGCCAAGCTTCCAAAAGTCTACGAGTTGCTTAAAATCCCAGCAAACACTTTTTCACCCAATCTTGATGATACTTTCAGGTAATGATCAGTACAACAATCCCACTTGGCTCACCAAATTTCGTTCTTCTAGGTTAAACCGTTCGTTTGCAGTACCCGTTTTCATTTTGAGGTTTCACTGTGTTTTCTCCTACAGGGATACATGTATTTGGAACTCTAAATGAAACACGGTTTGTGCTAGCTCTTTGAAACTTGACACAATAAAGCAGTTTCAAGTTCTATCTCTAAGGTTTGTTTGCTGTTGATGTAGCCTAAGCAGAGAATGGCGAGAATAACTTTCATGGAAAGGGCTTGCCACGCTTCCTAAAGATTACGAGTTGCCTAAAATCTTAGCAAACACTTTTTCACCCAATCTTGATGATACTTTCAGGTAATGATCAGTACACCAATCCCACTTGGCTCGCCAAATGTCGTTCTTCTAGGTTAAACCGTTCGTTTGCAGTAACCGGTTTCATTTTGAGGTTTCACTCTGTTTTCTCCTATAGGGATACATGTATTTGGAACTCTAAATCAAACACGGTTTGTGCTAGCTCTTTGAAACTTGACACAATGAAGCAGTTTCAAGTTCTATCTCTATGGTTTGTTTGCTGTTGATGTAGCCCTAAGCATCCACTGCCAAGAATCACTTTCATGGAAAGGTCGTGCAAAGCTTTTAGAAAAGTACGAGTTGCCTGAAATCTAAGCAAACACTTTTTCACCCAATCTTGAACATACTTCAGGTAATAATCAGTACACCAATCCCACTTGGCTCGCCAAATTTCGTTCTTCTAGGTTAAACCGTTCGTTTTCAGTAACCGGATTCATTTTGAGGTTTCACTCTGTTTTCTCCTATAGAGATACATGTATTTGGAACTCTAAATCAAACATGGTTTGTGCTAGCTCTTTGAAACTTGACACAATGAAGCAGTTTCAAGTTCTATCTCTATGGTTTCTTTGCTGTTGATGTAGCCCTAAGCAGAGACTGGTGAGAATCACTTTCATGAAAAGGGCTTGCCAAGCTTATAAAAAAATTTCGAGTTGCCTGAAATCTCAGCAAACACTTTTTCACCCAATCTTGATGATACTTTCAGGTAATGATCAGTAAACCAATCCACTTGGCTCGCCAATTTTTGTTTTCTAGGTTAAACCGTTCGTTTTCAGTAACCGTTTTTATTTTGAGGTTTCACTCTGTTTTCTCCTATAGGGATACATGTATTTGGAACTGTAAATCAAACACGGTTTGTGCTAGCTCTTTGAAACTTGACACAATAAAGCAGTTTCAAGTTCTATCTCTATGGTTTGTTTGCTGTTGATGTAGCCCTAAGCAGAGACTGGCGAGAATAACTTTCATGGAAAGGGGTTGCCAAGCTTCGAAAAAACTACGAGTTTCCTGAAATCTCAGCAAACACTTTTTCACCCAATCTTGATGATACTTTCAGGTAAAAATGAGTACCCCAATCCCACTTGCCTCGCCAAATTTCATTCTTATAGGTTAAACCCTTCGTTGACAGTAACCGTTTTCATTTTGAGGTTTCACTCTGTTTTCTCCTATAGGGACACATGTATTTGGAACTCTAAATCAAACACGGTTTGTGCTAGCTCCTTGAAACTTGACACAATAAAGCAGTTTCAAGTTCTATCTCTATGATTTGTTTGCTGTTGATGTAGCTCTAAGCAGAGACTGGCGAGAATCACTTTCATGGAAAGGGCCTGCCAAGCTTCCAGAAAAGTACGAATTGCCTGAAATCTCAACAAACACTTTTTCGCCCAATCTTCATGATACTTTCAGGTAATGATCAGTACACCAATCCCACTTGGCTCGCCACATTTCGTTCTTCTAGGTTAAACCGTTCGTTTGCAGTAACCGTTTTCATTTTGAGGTTTCACTCTGTTTTCTCCTATTGGGATACATGTATTTGGAACTCTAAATCAAACACGGTTTGTGCTAGCTCTTTGAAACTTGTCACAATAAAGCAGTTTCAAGTTCTATCTCTATGGTTTGTTTGCTGTTGATGTAGCCTAAGCAGAGACTGGGAGAATCACTTTCATAGAAAGGGCTTGACAAGCTTCTAAAAAACTACGAATTGCCTGAAATCTCAGCAAACACTTTATCACCCAATCTTGATGATACTTTCAGGTAATGATCAGTACACCAATCCCACTTGGCTCACCAAATTTCATTCTTCTAGGTTAAACCGTTCGTTTGCAGTAACCATTTTCACTTTGAGGTTTCACTCTGTTTTCTCCCATAGGGATACATGTATTTGGACCCCTAAATTAAACACAGTTTGTGCTAGCTCTTTGAAACTTGACACAATAAAGCAGTTTCAAGGTGTATCTCTATGGTTTGTTTGCTGTTGATGTAGCCCTAAGCAGAGACTGGTGAGAATCACTTTCATGGAAAGGGCCTGCCAAGCATCCAAAAAACTACGAGTTGCCTGAATCTCAGCAAACACTTTTTCACCCAATCTTGATGATACTTTCAGGTAATGTTCAATACACCAATCCCACTTGGGTCACCAAATTTCGTTCTTCTAGGTTAAACCATTCGTATGCAGTAACTGTTTTCATTTTGAGGTTTCACTCTGTTTTCTCCTATAGGGATACATGTATTTGGAACTCTAAATCAAACACGGTTTGTGCTAGCTCTTTGAAACTTGACACAATAAAGCAGTTTCAAGTTCTATCTCTATGGTTTGTTTGCTGTTGACGTAGCGCTAAGCAGAGAATGGCGAGAATCACTTTCATGGAAAGGGCTTGCCACGCTTCCTAAAGATTACGAGTTGCCTAAAATCTTAGCAAACACTTTTTCACCCAATCTTGATGATACTTTCAGGTAATGATCAGTACACCAATCCCACTTGGCTCGCCAAATTTCGTTCTTCTAGTTAACCGTTCGTTTACAGTAACCGGTTTCATTTTGAGGTTTCACTCTGTTTTCTCATACAGGGATACATGTATTTGGAACTCTAAATCAAACACGGTTTGTGATAGCTCTTTGAAACTTGACACAATGAAGCAGTTTCAAGTTCTATCTCTATGGTTTGTTTGCTGTTGATGTAGCCCTAAGCATCCACTGCCAAGAATCACTTTCATGGAAAGGTCGTGCAAAGCTTTTAGAAAAGTACGAGTTGCCTGAAATCTAAGCAAACACTTTTTCACCCAATCTTGAACATACTTTCAGGTAATAATCAGTACACCAATCCCACTTGGCTCGCCAAATTTCGTTCTTCTAGGTTAAACCATTCGTTTTCAGTAACCGGATTCATTTTGAGGTTCACTCTGTTTTCTCCTATAGAGATACATGTATTTGGAACTCTAAATCAAACACGGTTTGTGCTAGCTCTTTGAAACTTGACACAATGAAGCAGTTTTCAAGTTCTATCTCTATGATTGTTTGCTGTTGATGTAGCCCTAAGCAGAGACTGGTGAGAATCACTTTCATGAAAAGGGCTTGCCAAGCTTATAAAAAAATTTCGAGTTGCCTGAAATCTCAGCAAACACTTTTTCACCCAATCTTGATGATACTTTCAGGTAATGATCAGGTAAACCAATCCCACTGCTCGCCAATTTTTGTTTTCGAGGTTAAACCGTTCTGTTTTCAGTAACCGTTTTTATTTTGAGGTTTCACTCTGTTTCTCCTATAGGGATACATGTATTTGGAACTGTAAATCAAACACGGTTTGTGCTAGCTCTTTGAAACTTGACACAATAAAGCAGTTTCAAGTTCTATCTCTATGGTTTGTTTGCTGTTGATGTAGCCCTAAGCAGAGACTGGCGAGAATAACTTTCATGGAAAGGGGTTGCCAAGCTTCGAAAAAACTATGAGTTTCCTGAAATCTCAGCAAACACTTTTTCACCCAATCTTGATGATACTTTCAGGGTAAAAATGAGTACCCCAATCCCACTGGCTCGCCAAATTTCATTCTTATAGGTTAAACCCTTCGTTGACAGTAACCGTTTTCATTTTGACGTTTCACTCTGTTTTCTCCTATAGGGACACATGTATTTGGAACTCTAAATCAAACACGGTTTGTGCTAGCTCCTTGAAACTTGAGACAATAAAGCAGTTTCAAGTTCTATCTCTATGATTTGTTTGCTGTTGATGTAGCCCTAAGCAGAGACTGGCGAGAATCACTTTCATGGAAAGGGCCTGCCAAGCTTCCAGAAAAGTACGAATTGCCTGAAATCTCAATAAACACTTTTTCGCCCAATCTTCATGATACTTTCAGGTAATGATCAGTACACCATTCCACTTGGCTCGCCATATTTCGTTCTTAGAGGTTAACCCGTTCGTTTGCAGTAACCGTTTTCATTTGAGGTTTCACTCTGTTTTCTCCTATTGGGATACTGTATTTGGAACTCTAATTCAAACACGGTTTTGTGCTAGCTCTTTGAAACTTGACACAATAAGCAGTTGCAAGTTCTATCTCTATGGTTTGTTTGTTTTTGATGTAGCCCTAAGCAGAGACTGGCGAGAATCACTTTCATGGAAAGGGGCCTGCCAAGCTTCCAAAAAACTACGAGTTGCCTGAAATCTCAGCAAACACTTTTTCACCCAATCTTGATGATACTTTCAGGTAATGATCAGTACACCAATCCCACTTGGCTCGCCAAATTCGTTCTTCTAGGTAAACGTTCGTTTACAGTAACCGGTTTCATTTTGAGGTTTCACTCTGTTTTCTCATACAGGGATACATGTATTTGGAACTCTAAATCAAACACGGTTTGTGCTAGCTCTTTGAAACTTGACACAATGAAGCAGTTTCAAGTTCTATCTCTATGGTTTGTTTGCTGTTGATGTAGCCCTAAGCATCGACTGCCAAGAATCCTTTCATGGAAAGGTAGTGCAAAGCTTTTAGAAAAGTACGAGTTGCCTGAAATCTAAGCAAACACTTTTTTCACCCAATCTTGAACATACTTTCAGGTATTAATCAGTACACCAATCCACTTGGCTCGCCAAATTTCGTTCTTCTAGGTTAAACCGTTCGTTTTCAGTAACCGGATTCATTTTGAGTTTTCACTCTGTTTTCTCCTATAGAGATACATGTATTTGGAACTCTAAATCAAACACGGTTTGTGCTAGCTCTTTGAAACTTGACACAATGAAGCAGTTTCAAGTTCTATCTCTATGGTTTCTTTACTGTTGATGTAGCCCTAAGCAGAGACTGGGTGAGAATCACTTTCATGAAAAGGGCTTGCCAAGCTTCCAAAAAATTTCGAGTTGCCTGGAATCTCAGCAAACACTTTTTCACCCAATCTTGATGATACTTTCAGGTAATGATCCAGTAAACCAATCCCACTTGGCTCGCCAATTTTTGTTTCTAGGTTAAACCGTTCGTTTTCAGTAACCGTTTTCATTTTGAGGTTTCACTCTGTTTTCTCCTATAAGGATACATGTATTTGGAACTGTAAATCAAACACGGTTTGTGCTAGCTCTTTGAAACTTGACACAATAAAGCAGTTTCAAGTTCTATCTCTAGGGTTTGTTTGCTGTTGATGTAGCCCTAAGCAGAGACTGGCGAGAATAACTTTCATGGAAAGGGGTTGCCAAGCTTCCAAAAAACTACGAGTTTCCTGAAATCTCAGCAAACACTTTTTCACCCAATCTTGATGATACTTTCAGGTAAAAATGAGTACCCCAATCCCACTTGGCTCGCCAAATTTCATTCTTATAGGTTAAACCCTTCGTTGACAGTAACCGTTTTTATTTTGAGGTTTCACACTGTTTTCTAATATAGGGATACATGTATTTGGAAATCTAAATCAAACACGGTTTGTGCTAGCTCCTTGAAACTTGACACAATAAAGCAGATTCAAGTTCTATTTTTATGGTTTGTTTGCTTTTTGATGTAGCCATAAGCAGAGACTGGCGAGAATCACTTTCATGGAAAGGCCTGCCAGGCTTCCAAAAAACTACGAGTTGCCTGAAATCTCAGCAAACACTTTTTCACCCAATCTTGATGATACTGTCAGGTAATGATCAGTATACCAATCCCACTTGGATCGCCAAATTTCCTTCTTCTAGTTTAAACGTTCGTTTGCAGTAACCGTTTTCATTTTGAGGTTTCACTCTGTTTTCTCCTATAGGGATACATGTATTTGGAACTCTAAATCAAACTCGGTTTGTGCTAGCTCTTTTGAAACTTGACACAATAAAGCAGTTTCAAGTTCTATCTCTATGGTTTGTTTGCTGTTGAAGTAGCCCTAAGCAGAGTCTGGCGAGAATCACTTTCATGGAAAGGGCCTGCCCAAGCTTCCAAAAGACTACGAGTTGCCTAAAATCCCAGCAAACACTTTTTCACCCAATCTTGATGATACTTTCAGGTAATGATAAGTACAACAATCCCACTTGGCTCACCAATTTTCGTTCTTCTAGGTTAAACCGTTCGTTTGCAGTACCCGTTTTCATTTTGAGGTTTCACTGTGTTTTCTCCTATAAGGATACATGTATTTGGAACTCTAAATCAACACGTTTGTGCTAGCTCTTTGAAACTTGACACAATAAAGCAGTTTCAAGTTCTATCTCTATGGTTTCTTTGCTGTTGATGTAGCCTTAAGCAGAGAATGGCGAGAATCACTTTCATGGAAAGGGCTGCCATGCTTCCAAAAGATTACGAGTTGCCTAAAATCTTAGCAAACACTTTTTCACCCAATCTTGATGATACTTTCAGGTAATGATCAATACACCAATCTCACTTGGATCGCCAAATTTCGTTCTTCTAGGTTTAAACCGTTCGTTTGCAGTAACCGTTTTCATTTTGAGGTTTCACTCTGTTTTCTTTTATAGGGATACATCTATTTGGAACTCTAAATCAAACACGGTTTGTGCTAGCTCTTTCAAACTTGACACAATAAGCAGTTTCAAGTTCTATCTCTATGGTTTGTTTGCTGTTGATGTAGCCCTAAGCAGAGACTGGCGGAGAATGACTTTCAGGAAAAGGGCTTGCCAAGCTTCCAAAAAACTACGAGTTGCCTGAAATCTCAGCAAACACTTTTCACCCAATCTTGATGATACTTTCAGGTAATGATCAGTACACCAATCCCACTTGGCTCGCCAAATTAGTTCTTCTAGGTTAAACCGTTCGTTTGCAGTAACCGTTTTCATTTTGAGGTTTCACTCTGTTTTCTCCTATAGGGATACATGTATTTGGAACTCTAAATCAACCACGGTTTTTGCTAGCTCTTTGAAACTTGACACAATAAAGCAGTTTTCAAGTACTATATCTATGGTTTGTTTGCTGTTGATGTAGCCCTTAGCAGAGACTGGGCGAAAATGACTTTCATACAAAGGGCTTGCCAAGCTTCCAAAAAACTACGAGTTGCCTGAAATCTCAGCAAACACTTTTTTCACCCAATCTTGATGATACTTTCAGGTAATGATCAGTAAACCAATCCCACTTGGCTCGCCAAATTTCGTTCTTCTAGGTTAAACCGTTCGTTTGCAGTAACCGTTTTCATTTTGAGGTTTCACTCTGTTTTCTCCTATAGGGATACATGTATTTGGAACTCTAAATCAAAGACGGTTTGTGGCTAGCTCTTTGAAACTTGACACAATGAAGCAGTTTCAAGTTCTATCTCTATGGTTTGTTTGCTGTTAATGTAGCCCTAAGCAGAGACTGGCAAGAATCACTTTCATGAAAAGGGCCTGCCAAGCTTCCAGAAAGTACGAGTTGCCTGAAATCTCAACAAACACTTTTTCACCCAATCTTCATGATACTTTCAGGTAATGATCAGTACACCAATCTGACTTGGCTCGCCAAATTTTGTTCTTCTAGGTTATACGTTCGTTTGCAGTAACCGTTTCCATTTTGAAGTTTCACTCTGTTTTCTCCTATAGGGATACATGTATTTGGAACTCTAAATCAAACACGGTTTGTGCTAGCTCTTTGAAACTTGACACAATAAAGCAGTTTCAAGTTCTATCACTACGGTTTGTTTGCTGTTGATGTAGCCCTAAGCAGAGACTGGCGAGAATCACTTTCATAGAAAGGACTTGACAAGCTTCTAAAAAACTACGAATTGCCTGAAATCTCAGCAAACACTTTTTCACCCAATCTTGATGATACTTTCAGGTAATGATCAGTACACCAATCCCACTTGGGCTCACCAAATTTCATTCTTCTAGGTTAAACCGTTCGTTTGCAAGTAACCATTTTCACTTTGAGGTTTCACTCTGTTTTCTCCCATAGGGATACATGTATTTGGTCCCCTAAATTAAACACAGTTTGTGCTAGCTCTTTGAAACTTGACAAAATAAAGCAGTTTCAAGTTGTATCTCTATGGTTTGTTTGCTGTTGATGTAGCCCTAAGCAGAGACTGGTGAGAATCACTTTCATGGAAAGGGCCTGCCAAGCTTCAAAAACTACGAGTTGCCTGAAATCTCAGCAAACACTTTTTCACCCAATCTTGATGATACTTTCAGGTAATGATCAATACACCAATCCCACTTGGGTCACCAAATTTCGTTCTTCTAGGTTAAACCATTCGTATGCAGTTAACTGTTTTCATTTGAGGTTTCACTCTGTTTTCTCCTATAGGGATACATGTATTTGGAACTCTAAATCAAACACGGTTTGTGCTAGCTCTTTGAAATTTGACACAATAAAGCAGTTTTCAAGTTGTATCTCATGGTTTGTTTGCTGTTGATGTAGCCCTAAGCAGAGACTGGTGAGAATCACTTTCATGGAAAGGGGCCTGCCAAGCTTCCAAAAGTCTACGAGTTGCCTAAAATCCCAGCAAACACTTTTTCACCCAATCTTGATGATACTTTCAGGTAATGATCAGTACAACAATCCCACTTGGCTCACCAAATTTTCGTTCTTCTAGGTTAAACGTTCGTTTGCAGTACCCGTTTTCATTTTGAGGTTTCACTGTGTTGTCTCCTACAGGGATACATGTATTTGGAACTCTAAATCAAACACGGTTTGTGCTAGCTCTTTGAAACTTGACACAATAAAGCAGTTTCAAGTTCTATCTCTATGGTTTGTTTGCTGTTGATGTAGCCCTAAGCATCGACTGCCAAGAATCCCTTTCATGGAAAGGTCGTGCAAAGCTTTTAGAAAAGTACGAGTTCCCTGAAATCTAAGCAAACACTTTTTCACCCAATCTTGAACATACTTTCAGGTATTAATCAGTACACCAATCCCACTTGGCTCGCCAAATTTCGTTCTTCTAGGTTTAACCGTTCGTTTTCAGTAACCGGATTCATTTTGAGGTTTCACTCTGTTTTCTCCTATAGAGATACATGTATTTGGAACTCTAAATCAAACACGGTTTTGTGCTAGCTCTTGAAACTTGACACAATGAAGCAGTTCAAGTTCTATCTCTATGGTTTCTTTACTGTTGATGTAGCCCTAAGCAGAGACTGGTGAGAATCACTTTCATGAAAAGGGCTTGCCAAGCTTCCAAAAAATTTCGAGTTGCCTGAAATCTCAGCAAACACTTTTTCACCCAATCTTGATGATACTTTCAGGTAATGATCAGTAAACCAATCCCACTTGGCTCGCCAATTTTTGTTTTCTAGGTTAAACCGTTCGTTTTCAGTAACCGTTTTTATTTTGAGGTTTCACTCTGTTTCTCCTATAGGGATACATGTATTTGGAACTGTAAATCAAACACGGTTTGTGCTAGCTCTTTGAAACTTGACACAATAAAGCAGTTTCAAGTTCTATCTCTATGGTTTGTTTGCTGTTGATGTAGCCCTAAGCAGAGACTGGCGAGAATAACTTTCATGGAAAGGGGTTGCCAAGCTTCGAAAAAACTACGAGTTTCCTGAAATCTCAGCAAACACTTTTTCACCCAATCTTGATGATACTTTCAGGTAAAAATGAGTACCCCAATCCCACTTGGCTCGCCAAATTTCATTCTTATAGGTTAAACCCTTCGTTGACAGTAACCGTTTTCATTTTGAGGTTTCACTCTGTTTTCTCCTATAGGGACACATGTATTTGGAACTCTAAATCAAACACGGTTTGTGCTAGCTCCTTGAAACTTGACACAATAAAGCAGTTTCAAGTTCTATCTCTATGATTTGTTTGCTGTTGATGTAGCCCTAAGCAGAGACTGGCGAAAATCACTTTCATGGAAAGGGCCTGCCAAGCTTCCAGAAAAGTACGAATTGCCTGAAATCTCAACAAACACTTTTTCGCCCAATCTTCATGATACTTTCAGGTAATGATCAGTACACCAATCCCACTTGGCTCGCCATATTGCGTTCTTAGAGGTTAAACCGTTCGTTTGCAGTAACCGTTTTCATTTTGAGGTTTCACTCTGTTTTCTCCTATTGGGATACATGTATTTGGAACTCTAAATCAAACACGGTTTGTGCTAGCTCTTTGAAACTTGACACAATAAAGCAGTTGCAAGTTCTATCTCTATGGTTTGTTTGTTTTTGATGTAGCCCTAAGCAGAGACTGGCGAGAATCACTTTCATGGAAAGGGCCTGCCAAGCTTCCAAAAAACTACGAGTTGCCTGAAATCTCAGCAAACACTTTTTCACCCAATCTTGATGATACTTTCAGGTAATGATCAGTACACCAATCCCACTTGGCTCGCCAAATTTCGTTCTTCTAGGTTAAACCGTTCGTTTACAGTAACCGGTTTCATTTTGAGGTTTCACTCTGTTTTCTCATACAGGGATACATGTATTTGGAACTCTAAATCAAACACAGTTTGTGCTAGCTCTTTGAAACTTGACACAATGAAGCAGTTTCAAGTTCTATCTCTATGGTTTGTTTGCTGTTGATGTAGCCCTAAGCATCGACTGCCAAGAATCCCTTTCATGGAAAGGTCGTGCAAAGCTTTTAGAAAAGTACGAGTTGCCTGAAATCTAAGCAAACACTTTTTCACCCAATCTTGAACATACTTTCAGGTATTAATCAGTACACCAATCCCACTTGGCTCGCCAAATTTCGTTCTTCTAGGTTAAACCGTTCGTTTTCAGTAACCGGATTCATTTTGAGGTTTCACTCTGTTTTCTCCTATAGAGATACATGTATTTGGAACTCTAAATCAAACACGGTTTGTGCAAGCTCTTTGAAACTTGACACAATGAAGCAGTTTCAAGTTCTATCTCTATGGTTTCTTTACTGTTGATGTAGCCCTAAGCAGAGACTGGTGAGAATCACTTTCATGAAAAGGGCTTGCCAAGCTTCCAAAAAATTTCGAGTTTCCTGAAATCTCAGCAAACACTTTTTCACCCAATCTTGATGATACTTTCAGGTAATGATCAGTACAACAATCCCACTTGGCTCACCAATTTTCGTTCTTCTAGGTTAAACCGTTCGTTTGCAGTACCCGTTTTTATTTTGAGGTTTCACTGTGTTTTCTCCTATAGGGATACATGTATTTGGAACTCTAAATCAAACACGGTTTCTGCTAGCTCTTTGAAACTTGACACAATAAAGCAGTTTCAAGTTCTATCTCTATGGTTTGTTTGCTGTTGATGTAGCCTTAAGCAGAGAATGGCGAGAATCACTTTCATGGAAAGGGCTTGCCACGCTTCCAAATGATTACGAGTTGCCTAAAATCTTAGCAAACACTTTTTCACCCAATCTTGATGATACTTTCAGGTAATGATCAATACACCAATCTCACTTGGATCGCCAAATTTCCTTCTTCTAGGTTAAACCGTTCGTTTGCAGTAACCGTTTTCATTTTGAGGTTTCACTCTGTTTTCTCCTATAGGGATACATGTATTTGGAACTCTAAATCAAACACGGTTTTTGCTAGCTCTTTGAAACTTGACACAATAAAGCAGTTTCAAGTTCTATCTCTATGGTTTGTTTGCTGTTGATGTAGCCCTTAGCAGAGACTGGCGAGAATGACTTTCATACAAAGGGCTTGCCAAGCTTCCAAAAAACTACGAGTTGCCTGAAATCTCAGCAAACACTTTTTCACCCAATCTTGATGATACTTTCAGGTAATGATCAGTAAACCAATCCCACTTGGCTCGCCAAATTTCGTTCTTCTAGGTTAAACCGTTCGTTTGCAGTAACCGTTTTCATTTTGAGGTTTCACTCTGTTTTCTCCTATAGGGATAAATGTATTTGGAACTCTAAATCAAACACGGTTTGTGCTAGCTCTTTGAAACTTGACACAATGAAGCAGTTTCAAGTTCTATCTCTATGGTTTGTTTGCTGTTAATGTAGCCCTAAGCAGAGACTGGCAAGAATCACTTTCATGGAAAGGGCCTGCCAAGCTTCCAGAAAAGTACGAGTTGCCTGAAATCTCAACAAACACTTTTTCACCCAATCTTCATGATACTTTCAGGTAATGATCAGTACACCAATCTGACTTGGCTCGCCAAATTTTGTTCTTCTAGGTTATACCGTTCGTTTGCAGTAACCGTTTCCATTTTGAGGTTTCACTCTGTTTTCTCCTTTAGGGATACATGTATTTGGAACTCTAAATCAAACACGGTTTGTGCTAGCTCTTTGAAACTTGACACAATAAAGCAGTTTCAAGTTCTATCTCTATGGTTTGTTTGCTGTTGATGTAGCCCTAAGCAGAGACTGGCGAGAATCACTTTCATAGAAAGGGCTTGACAAGCTTCTAAAAAACTACGAATTGCCTGAAATCTCAGCAAACACTTTTTCACCCAATCTTGATGATACTTTCAGGTAATGATCAGTACACCAATCCCACTTGGCTCACCAAATTTCATTCTTCTAGGTTAAACCGTTCGTTTGCAGTAACCATTTTCACTTTGAGGTTTCACTCTGTTTTCTCCCATAGGGATACATGTATTTGGACCCCTAAATTAAACACAGTTTGTGCTAGCTCTTTGAAACTTGACACAATAAAGCAGTTTCAAGTTGTATCTCTATGGTTTGTTTGCTGTTGATGTAGCCCTAAGCAGAGACTGGTGAGAATCACTTTCATGGAAAGGGCCTGCCAAGCATCCAAAAAACTACGAGTTGCCTGAAATCTCAGCAAACACTTTTTCACCCAATCTTGATGATACTTTCAGGTAAAATTGAGTACCCCAATCCCACTTGGCTCGCCAAATTTCATTCTTATAGGTTAAACCCTTCGTTGACAGTAACCGTTTTCATTTTGAGGTTTCACTCTGTTTTCTAATATAGGGATACATGTATTTGGAACTCTAAATCAAACACGGTTTGTGCTAGCTCCTTGAAACTTGACACAATAAAGCAGATTCAAGTTCTATTTTTATGGTTTGTTTGCTGTTGATGTGGCCATAAACAGAGACTGGCGAGAATCACTTTCATGGAAAGGCCTGCCAGGCTTCCAAAAAACTACGAGTTGCCTGAAATCTCAGCAAACACTTTTTCACACAATCTTGATGATACTTTCAGGTAATGATCAGTACACCAGTCCCACTTGGCTCTCCAAAATTCGTTCTTCTGGGTTAAACCGTTCGTTTGCAGTAACCGTTTTCATTTAGAGGTTTCACTCTGTTTTCTCCTATAGGGATACATGTATATGGAACTCTAAATAAAACACGGTTTGTGCTAGCTCTTTGAAACTTGACACAATAAAGCAGTTTCAAGTTCTATCTCTATGGTTTGTTTGCTGTTGAAGTAGCCCTACGCAGAGACGGGCGAGAATCACTTTCATAAAAAGGTCCTGTCAAGCTTCCAGAAAAGTACGAGTTGCCTGAAATCTCAACAAACACTTTTTCACCCAATCTTGATGATACTTTCAGGTAATGATCAGTACACCAATCCCACTTGGCTCGCCAAATTTCATTCTTGTAGATTAAACCGTTCGTTTGCAGTAACCGGTATCATTTTGAGGTTTCACTCTGTTTTCTCCTATAGGGATACAAGTATTTGGAACTCTAAATCAAACACGGTTTGTGCTAGCTCTTTGAAACTTGAAACAATAAAGCATTTTCAAGTTCTATCTCTATGGTTGGTTTGCTGTTGATGTAGCCCTAAGCAGAGACTGGCGAGAATCACTTTCATGGAAAGGGCCTGCCAAGCTTCCAGAAAAGTACGAGTTTCCTGAAATCTCAGCAAACACTTTTTCACCCAATCTTGATGATACTTTCAGGTAAAAATGAGTACCCCAATCCCACTTGGCTCGCCAAATGTCGTTCTTCTAGGTTAAACCGTTCGTTTGCAATAACCGGTTTCATTTTGAGGTTTCACTCTCTTTTCTCCTATAGGGATACATGTATTTGGAACTCTAAATCAAACACGGTTTGTGCTAGCTCCTTGAAACTTGACACAATAAAGCAGTTTCAAGTTCTAACTCTATGGTTTGTTTGCTGTTGATGTAGCCCTAAGCAGAGACTGGCGAGAATCACTTTCATGGAAAGGGCCTGCCAGGATTCCAAAAAACTACGAGTTGCCTGAAATCTCAGCAAACACTTTTTCACCCAATCTTGATGATACTTTCAGGTAATGATCAGTACACCAATCCCACTTGGCTCGCCAATTTTTGTTTTCTAGGTTAAACCGTTCGTTTGCAGTAACCGTTTTCATTTTGAGGTTTCACTCTGTTTTCTCCTATAGGGATACATGTATTTGGAAATGTAAATAAAAACGGTTTGTGCTAGCTCTTTGAAACTTGACACCATAAAGTAGTTTCAAGTTCTATCTCTATGGTTTGTTTGCTGTTGAATGTAGCCCTAAGCAGAGAATGGCGAGAATCACTTTCATGGAAAGGGCTTGCCACGCTTCCTAAAGATTACACAGTTGCCTAAAATCTTAGCAAACACTTTTTCACCCAATCTTGATGATACTTTCAGGTAATGATCAATACACCAATCGCACTTGGATCGCCAAATTTCGTTCTTCTAGGTTATACCGTTCGTTTTCAGTAACCGTTTTCATTTTGAGGTTTCACTCTGTTTTCTTTTATAGGGATACATCTATTTGGAACTCTAAATCAAACACGGTTTGTGCTAGCTCTTTGAAACTTGACACAATAAAGCAGGTTTCAAGTTCTATCTCTATGGTTTGTTTGCTGTTGATGTATCCCTAAGCAGAGACTGGCGAGAATCACTTTCAGGAAAAGGGCTTGCCAAGCTTCCAAAAAACTACGAGTTGCCTGAAATCTCAGCAAACACTTTTCACCCAATCTTGATGATACTTTCAGGTAATGATCAGTACACCAATCCCACTTGGCTCGCCAAATTTCGTTCTTCTAGGTTAAACCGTTTGTTTGCAGTAACCGTTTTCATTTTGAGGTTTCACTCTGTTTTCTCCTATAGGGATACTTGTATTTGGAACTCTAAATCAAACACGGTTGTGCTAGCTCTTTGAAACTTGACACAATAAAGCAGTTTCAGGTTTCTATCTCTATGGTTTGTTTTGCTGTTGATATAGCCCTAAGCAGAGACTGGCGAGAATCACTTTCATGGAAAGGGCCTGCCAAGCTTCCAAAAAACTACGAGTTCCCTGAAATCTCAGCAAACACTTTTTCACCCAATCTTGATGATACTTTCAGGTAATGATCAGTACACCAATCCCACTTGGTTTGCCAAATTTCTTTCTTCTAGGTTAAACAGTTCCTTTGCAGTAACCGTTTTCATTTGAAGGTTTCACTCCGTTTTCTCCTATAGGGATACATGTATTTGGAACTCTAAATCAAACCTGGTTTTGTGCTTGCTCTTTGAAACTTGACACAATAAAGCAGTTTCCAGTTCTATCTCTATTGTTTGTTTGCTGTTGATGTAGCCCTAAGCAGAGACTGGCGAGAATCACTTTCATGGGAAAGGGCCTGCCAAGCTTCCAAAAAACTACGAGTTGCCTGAAATCTCAGCAAACACTTTTTCACCCAATCTTGATGATACTTTCAGATAATGATCAGTACACCAATCCTACTTGGCTCGCCAAATTTTCGTTCTTCTAGGTTAAACCGTTCGTTTGCAGTAACCGTTTTTATTTTGAGGTTTCACTCTGTTTTCTCCTATAGAAATACATGTATTTGGAACTCTAAATCAAACACGGTTTGTGCTAGCTCTTTGAAACTTTACACAATAACGCAGTTTAAAGTTCTATCTCTATGGTTTGTTTGCTGTTGATGTAGCCCAAAGCACAGACTGGCGAAAATCACTTTCATGGAAAGGGCCTTCCAAGCTTCCAAAAACTAGGAGTTGCCTGAAATCTCAGCAAACACTTTTTCACCGAATCTTGATGATACTTTCAGGTAATGAGCAGTACACCAATTTCACTTGGCTCGCCAAATTTCGTTCTTCTAGGTTAAACCGATGGTTTGCAGTAACCGTTTTCATTTTGAGGTTTCACTCTGTTTTCTCCTATAGGGATACATGTATTTGGAACTCTAAAACAAACACGATTTGTGCTAGCTCTTTGAAACTTGACACAATAAAGCAGTTTCCAGTTGTATCTCTATGGTTTGTTTGCTGTTGATGTAGCCCTAAGCAGAGACTGGCGAGAATCACTTTCATGGAAAGGGCCTGCCAAGCTTCCAAAAAACTACGAGTTTTCCTGAAATCTCAGCAAACACTTTTTCACCCAATCTTCATGATACTTTCAGGTAATGATCAGTACACGAATCCCACTTGGCTCGCCAAATTTCGTTCTTCTAGGTTAAACCGTTCGTTTGCAGTAACCGTTTTCATTTTGAGGTTTCACTCTGTTTTCTCCAATAGGGATACATGTATTTGGAACTCTAAATAAAACACGGTTTGTGCTAGCTCTTTGAAACTTTACACAATAAAGCAGTTTCAAGTTCTATCTCTATGCTTTGTTTGCTGATGATGTAAACCTAAGCCAGAGACTGGCGAGAATCACTTTCATGGAAAGGGCTTGCCAAGCTTCCAAGAAACTATGAGTTGCCTGAAATCTCAGCAAACACTTTTTCACCCAATCTTGATGATGCTTTCAGATAATGATCAGTACACCAATCCCACTTGGCTCGCCAAATTTCGTTCTTCTAGGTTAAACCGTTCTTTTGCAGTAACCGTTTTCATTTTTGAGGTTTCACTCTGTTTTCTCCTATAGGGATACATGTGTTTGGAACTCTAAATAAAACACGGTTTGTGCTAGCTCTTTGAAACTTGACACAATAAAGCAGTTTCAAGATCTATCTCTATAGTTTGTTTGCTGTTGATGTAGCCCTACGCAGAGATTGGCGAGAATCACTTTCATGGAAAGGTCCTGCCAAGCTTCCAAAAAACTACGAGTTGCCTGAAATCTCAGCAAACACTTTTTCACCCAATCGTGATGATACTTTCAGATAATGATCAGTACACCAATCCCACTTGGCTCGCCAAATTTCGTTCTTAGAGGTTAAATCGTTCGTTTGCAGTAACCGTTTTCATTTTGAGGTTTCACTCTGTTTTCTCCTATTGGGATACATGTATTTGGAACTCTAAATCAAACACGGTTTGTGCTAGCTCTTTGAAACTTGACACAATAAAGCAGTTGCAAGTTCTATCTCTATGGTTTGTTTGTTTTTGATGTAGCCCTAAGCAGAGACTGGCGAGAATCACTTTCATGGAAAGGGCCTGCCAAGCTTCCAAAAAACTACGAGTTGCCTGAAATCTCAGCAAACACTTTTTCACCCAATCTTGATGATACTTTCAGGTAATGATCAGTACACCAATCCCACTTGGCTCGCCAAATTTCGTTCTTCTAGGTTAAACCGTTCGTTTACAGTAACCGGTTTCATTTTGAGGTTTCACTCTGTTTTCTCATACAGGGATACATGTATTTGGAACTCTAAATCAAACACAGTTTGTGCTAGCTCTTTGAAACTTGACACAATGAAGCAGTTTCAAGTTCTATCTCTATGGTTTGTTTGCTGTTGATGTAGCCCTAAGCATCGACTGCCAAGAATCCCTTTCATGGAAAGGTCGTGCAAAGCTTTTAGAAAAGTACGAGTTGCCTGAAATCTAAGCAAACACTTTTTTCACCCAATCTTGAACATACTTTCAGGTATTAATCAGTACACCAATCCCACTTGGCTCGCCAAATTTCGTTCTTCTAGGTTAAACCGTTCGTTTTCAGTAACCGGATTCATTTTGAGGTTTCACTCTGTTTTCTCCTATAGAGTTACATGTATTTGGAACTCTAAATCAAACACGGTTTGTGCAAGCTCTTTGAAACTTGACACAATGAAGCAGTTTCAAGTTCTATCTCTATGGTTTCTTTACTGTTGATGTAGCCCCTAAGCAGAGACTGGTGAGAATCACTTTCATGAAAAGGGCTTGCCAAGCTTCCAAAAAATTTCGAGTTTCCTGAAATCTCAGCAAACACTTTTTCACCCAATCTTGATGATACTTTCAGGTAATGATCAGTACAACAATCCCACTTGGCTCACCAATTTTCGTTCTTCTAGGTTAAACCGTTCGTTTGCAGTACCCGTTTTTATTTTGAGGTTTCACTGTGTTTTCTCCTATAGGGATACATGTATTTGGAACTCTAAATCAAACACGGTTTCTGCTAGCTCTTTGAAACTTGACACAATAAAGCAGTTTCAAGTTCTATCTCTATGGTTTGTTTGCTGTTGATGTAGCCTTAAGCAGAGAATGGCGAGAATCACTTTCATGGAAAGGGCTTGCCACGCTTCCAAAAGATTACGAGTTGCCTAAAATCTTAGCAAACACTTTTTCACCCAATCTTGATGATACTTTCAGGTAATGATCAATACACCAATCTCACTTGGATCGCCAAATATCCTTCTTCTAGGTTAAACCGTTCGTTTGCAAGTAACCGTTTTCATTTTGAGGTTTCACTCTGTTTTCTCCTATAGGGATACATGTATTTGGAACTCTAAATCAAACACGGTTTTTGCTAGCTCTTTGAAACTTGACACAATAAAGCAGTTTCAAGTTCTATCTCTATGGTTTGTTTGCTGTTGATGTAGCCCTTAGCAGAGACTGGCGAGAATGACTTTCATACAAAGGGCTTGCCAAGCTTCCAAAAAACTACGAGTTGCCTGAAATCTCAGCAAACACTTTTTCACCAATCTTGATGATACTTTCAGGTAATGATCAGTAAACCAATCCCACTTGGCTCGCCAAATTTCGTTCTTCTAGGTTAAACCGTTCGTTTGCAGTAACCGTTTTCATTTTGAGGTTTCACTCTGTTTTCTCCTATAGGGATAAATGTATTTGGAACTCTAAATCAAACACGGTTTGTGCTAGCTCTTTGAAACTTGACACAATGAAGCAGTTTCAAGTTCTATCTCTATGGTTTGTTTGCTGTTAATGTAGGCCCTAAGCAGAGACTGGCAAGAATCACTTTCATGGAAAGGGCCTGCCAAGCTTCCAGAAAAGTACGAGTTGCCTGAAATCTCAACAAACACTTTTTCACCCAATCTTCATGATACTTTCAGGTAATGATCAGTACACCAATCTGACTTGGCTCGCCAAATTTTGTTCTTCTAGGTTATACGTTCGTTTGCAGTAACCGTTTCCATTTTGAGGTTTCACTCTGTTTTCTCCTTTAGGGGATACATGTATTTGGAACTCTAAATCAAACACGGTTTGTGCTAGCTCTTTGAAACTTGACACAATAAAGCAGTTTCAAGTTCTATCTCTATGGTTTTGTTTGCTGTTGATGTAGCCCTAAGCAGAGACTGGCGAGAATCACTTTCATAGAAAGGGCTTGACAAGCTTCTAAAAAACTACGAATTGCCTGAAATCTCAGCAAACACTTTTTCACCCAATCTTGATGATACTTTCAGGTAATGATCAATACACCAATCCCACTTGGCTCACAAATTTCATTCTTCTAGGTTAAACCGTTCGTTTGCAGTAAACCATTTTCACTTGAGGTTTCACTCTGTTTTCTCCCATAGGGATACATGTATTTGGACCCCTAAATTAAACACAGTTTGTGCTAGCTCTTTGAAACTTGACACAATAAAGCAGTTTCAAGTTGTATCTCTATGGTTTGTTTTGCTGTTGATGTAGCCCTAAGCAGAGACTGGTGAGAATCACTTTCATGGAAAGGGCCTGCCAAGCATCCAAAAAACTACGAGTTGCCTGAAATCTCAGCAAACACTTTTTCACCCAATCTTGATGATACTTTCAGGTAAAATTGAGTACCCCAATCCCACTTGGCTCGCCAAATTTCATTCTTATAGGTTAAACCCTTCGTTGACAGTAACCGTTTTCATTTTGAGGTTTCACTCTGTTTTCTAATATAGGGATACATGTATTTGGAACTCTAAATCAAACACGGTTTGTGCTAGCTCCTTGAAACTTGACACAATAAAGCAGATTCAAGTTCTATTTTTATGGTTTGTTTGCTGTTGATGTGGCCATAAACAGAGACTGGCGAGAATCACTTTCATGGAAAGGCCTGCCAGGCTTCCAAAAACTACGAGTTGCCTGAAATCTCAGCAAACACTTTTTCACACAATCTTGATGATACTTTCAGGTAATGATCAGTACACCAGTCCCACTTGGCTCTCCAAAATTCGTTCTTCTGGGTTAAACCGTTCGTTTGCAGTAACCGTTTTCATTTAGAGGTTTCACTCTGTTTTCTCCTATAGGGATACATGTATATGGAACTCTAAATAAAACACGGTTTGTGCTAGCTCTTTGAAACTTGACACAATAAAGCAGTTTCAAGTTCTATCTCTATGGTTTGTTTGCTGTTGAAGTAGCCCTACGCAGAGACGGGCGAGAATCACTTTCATAAAAAGGTCCTGTCAAGCTTCCAGAAAAGTACGAGTTGCCTGAAATCTCAACAAACACTTTTTCACCCAATCTTGATGATACTTTCAGGTAATGATCAGTACACCAATCCCACTTGGCTCGCCAAATTTCATTCTTGTAGATTAAACCGTTCGTTTGCAGTAACCGGTATCATTTTGAGGTTTCACTCTGTTTTCTCCTATAGGGATACAAGTATTTGGAACTCTAAATCAAACACGGTTTGTGCTAGCTCTTTGAAACTTGAAACAATAAAGCATTTTCAAGTTCTATCTCTATGGTTGGTTTGCTGTTGATGTAGCCCTAAGCAGAGACTGGCGAGAATCACTTTCATGGAAAGGGCCTGCCAAGCTTCCAGAAAAGTACGAGTTTCCTGAAATCTCAGCAAACACTTTTTCACCCAATCTTGATGATACTTTCAGGTAAAAATGAGTACCCCAATCCCACTTGGCTCGCCAAATGTCGTTCTTCTAGGTTAAACCGTTCGTTTGCAATAACCGGTTTCATTTTGAGGTTTCACTCTCTTTTCTCCTATAGGGATACATGTATTTGGAACTCTAAATCAAACACGGTTTGTTCTAGCTCCTTGAAACTTGACACAATAAAGCAGTTTCAAGTTCTAACTCTATGGTTTGTTTGCTGTTGATGTAGCCCTAAGCAGAGACTGGCGAGAATCACTTTCATGGAAAGGGCCTGCCAGGATTCCAAAAAACTACGAGTTGCCTGAAATCTCAGCAAACACTTTTTCACCCAATCTTGATGATACTTTCAGGTAATGATCAGTACACCAATCCCACTTGGCTCGCCAATTTTTGTTTTCTAGGTTAAACCGTTCGTTTGCAGTAACCGTTTTCATTTTGAGGTTTCACTCTGTTTTCTCCTATAGGGATACATGTATTTGGAAATGTAAATAAAAAACGGTTTGTGCTAGCTCTTTGAAACTTGACACCATAAAGTAGTTTCAAGTTCTATCTCTATGGTTTGTTTGCTGTTGATGTAGCCCTAAGCAGAGAATGGCGAGAATCACTTTCATGGAAAGGGCTTGCCACGCTTCCTAAAGATTACAAGTTGCCTAAAATCTTAGCAAACACTTTTTCACCCAATCTTGATGATACTTTCAGGTAATGATCAATACACCAATCGCACTTGGATCGCCAAATTTCGTTCTTCTAGGTTATACCGTTCGTTTTCAGTAACCGTTTTCATTTTGAGGTTTCACTCTGTTTTCTTTTATAGGGATACATCTATTTGGAACTCTAAATCAAACACGGTTTGTGCTAGCTCTTTGAAACTTGACACAATAAAGCAGTTTCAAGTTCTATCTCTATGGTTTGTTTGCTGTTGATGTATCCCTAAGCAGAGACTGGCGAGAATCACTTTCAGGAAAAGGGCTTGCCAAGCTTCCAAAAAACTACGAGTTGCCTGAAATCTCAGCAAACACTTTTTCACCCAATCTTGATGATACTTTCAGGTAATGATCAGTACACCAATCCCACTTGGCTCGCCAAATTTCGTTCTTCTAGGTTAAACCGTTTGTTTGCAGTAACCGTTTTCATTTTGAGGTTTCACTCTGTTTTCTCCTATAGGGATACTTGTATTTGGAACTCTAAATCAAACACGGTTTGTGCTAGCTCTTTGAAACTTGACACAATAAAGCAGTTTCAGGTTCTATCTCTATGGTTTGTTTGCTGTTGATATAGCCCTAAGCAGAGACTGGCGAGAATCACTTTCATGGAAAGGGCCTGCCAAGCTTCCAAAAAACTACGAGTTCCCTGAAATCTCAGCAAACACTTTTTCACCCAATCTTGATGATACTTTCAGGTAATGATCAGTACACCAATCCCACTTGGTTTGCCAAATTTCTTTCTTCTAGGTTAAACAGTTCCTTTGCAGTAACCGTTTTCATTTGAAGGTTTCACTCCGTTTTCTCCTATAGGGATACATGTATTTGGAACTCTAAATCAAACATGGTTTGTGCTTGCTCTTTGAAACTTGACACAATAAAGCAGTTTCCAGTTCTATCTCTATTGTTTGTTTGCTGTTGATGTAGCCCTAAGCAGAGACTGGCGAGAATCACTTTCATGGAAAGGGCCTGCCAAGCTTCCAAAAAACTACGAGTTGCCTGAAATCTCAGCAAACACTTTTTCACCCAATCTTGATGATACTTTCAGATAATGATCAGTACACCAATCCTACTTGGCTCGCCAAATTTCGTTCTTCTAGGTTAAACCGTTCGTTTGCAGTAACCGTTTTTATTTTGAGGTTTCACTCTGTTTTCTCCTATAGAAATACATGTATTTGGAACTCTAAATCAAACACGGTTTGTGCTAGCTCTTTGAAACTTTACACAATAACGCAGTTTAAAGTTCTATCTCTATGGTTTGTTTGCTGTTGATGTAGCCCAAAGCACAGACTGGCGAAAATCACTTTCATGGAAAGGGCCTTCCAAGCTTCCAAAAAACTAGGAGTTGCCTGAAATCTCAGCAAACACTTTTTCACCGAATCTTGATGATACTTTCAGGTAATGAGCAGTACACCAATTTCACTTGGCTCGCCAAATTTCGTTCTTCTAGGTTAAACCGATGGTTTGCAGTAACCGTTTTCATTTTGAGGTTTCACTCTGTTTTCTCCTATAGGGATACATGTATTTGGAACTCTAAAACAAACACGATTTGTGCTAGCTCTTTGAAACTTGACACAATAAAGCAGTTTCCAGTTGTATCTCTATGGTTTGTTTGCTGTTGATGTAGCCCTAAGCAGAGACTGGCGAGAATCACTTTCATGGAAAGGGCCTGCCAAGCTTCCAAAAAACTACGAGTTTCCTGAAATCTCAGCAAACACTTTTTCACCCAATCTTCATGATACTTTCAGGTAATGATCAGTACACGAATCCCACTTGGCTCGCCAAATTTCGTTCTTCTAGGTTAAACCGTTCGTTTGCAGTAACCGTTTTCATTTTGAGGTTTCACTCTGTTTTCTCCAATAGGGATACATGTATTTGGAACTCTAAATAAAACACGGTTTGTGCTAGCTCTTTGAAACTTTACACAATAAAGCAGTTTCAAGTTCTATCTCTATGCTTTGTTTGCTGATGATGTAAACCTAAGCAGAGACTGGCGAGAATCACTTTCATGGAAAGGGCTTGCCAAGCTTCCAAGAAACTATGAGTTGCCTGAAATCTCAGCAAACACTTTTTCACCCAATCTTGATGATGCTTTCAGATAATGATCAGTACACCAATCCCACTTGGCTCGCCAAATTTCGTTCTTCTAGGTTAAACCGTTCTTTTGCAGTAACCGTTTTCATTTTGAGGTTTCACTCTGTTTTCTCCTATAGGGATACATGTGTTTGGAACTCTAAATAAAACACGGTTTGTGCTAGCTCTTTGAAACTTGACACAATAAAGCAGTTTCAAGATCTATCTCTATAGTTTGTTTGCTGTTGATGTAGCCCTACGCAGAGATTGGCGAGAATCACTTTCATGGAAAGGTCCTGCCAAGCTTCCAAAAAACTACGAGTTGCCTGAAATCTCAGCAAACACTTTTTCACCCAATCGTGATGATACTTTCAGATAATGATCAGTACACCAATCCCACTTGGCTCGCCAAATTTCGTTCTTCTAAGTTAAACCGTTCTATTGCAGTAACCGTTTTCATTTTGAGGTTTCACTCTGTTTTCTCTATAGAGATACATGCATTTGGAACTCTAAATCAAACACGGTTTGTGCTAGCTCTTTGAAACTTGACACAATAAAGCAGTTTCAGGTTCTATCTCTATGGTTTGTTTACAGTTGATATAGCCCTAAGCAGAGACTGGCGAGAATCACTTTCATGGAAAGGTCCTGCCAAGCTTCCAAAAAACTACGAGTTCCCTGAAATCTCAGCAAACACTTTTTCACCCAATCTTGATGATACTTTCAGGTAATGATCAGTACACCAATCCCACTTGGCTTGCCAAATTTCTTTCTTCTAGGTTAAACAGTTCCTTTGCAGTAACCGTTTTAATTTGAAGGTTTCACTCTGTTTTCTCCTATAGGGATACATGTATTTGGAACTCTAAATCAAACATGGTTTGTGCTTGCTCTTTGAAACTTGACACAATAAAGCAGTTTCCAGTTCTATCTCTATTGTTTGTTTGCTGTTGATGTAGCCCTAAGCAGAGACTGGCGAGAATCACTTTCATGGAAAGGGCCTGCCAAGCTTCCAAAAAACTACGAGTTGCCTGAAATCTCAGCAAACACTTTTTCACCCAATCTTGATGATACTTTCAGATAATGATCAGTACACCAATCCTACTTGGCTCGCCAAATTTCGTTCTTCTAGGTTAAACCCTTCGTTTGCAGTAACCGTTTTTATTTTGAGGTTTCACTCTGTTTTCTCCTATAGAAATACATGTATTTGGAACTCTAAATCAAACACGGTTTGTGCTAGCTCTTTGAAACTTGACATAATACAGAAGTTTCACGTTCTATCTCTATGGTTTGTTTGCTGTTGATGTAGCCCTAAGCAGAGAATGGCAAGAATGACTTTCATTGAAAGGGGTTGACAAGCTTCCAAAAAACTACGAGTTGCCTGAAATATCGGCAAACACTTTTTCACCCAATCTTGATCATCCTTTTAGGTAATGATCAGTACACCATTCCCACTTGGCTAGCCAAATTTGGTTCTTCTAGGTTAAACCGTTCCTTTGCAGTAACCGTTTTCATTTTGAGGTTCCACTCAGTTTTCTCCTTTAGGGATACATGTATTTAGAACTCTAAATCAAACATGGTTTGTGGTAGCTCTTTGAAACTTGACACAATAAAGCAGTTTCAAGTTCTATCTCTATGGTTTGTTTGCTGTTGATGTAGCCCTAAGCAGAGACTGGCGAGAATCACTTTCATAGAAAGGGGTTGACAAGCTTCCAAAAAACTACGAGTTTCCTGAAATCTCAGCAAACACTTTTTCACCCAATCTTGATCATCCTTTTAGGTAATGATCAGTAAACCAATCCCACTTGGCTCGCCAAATTTCGTTTTTTCTAGGTTAAACCGTTCCTTTGCAGTAACCGTTTTCATTTTGAGGTTCCACTCAGTTTTCTCCTTTAGGGATACATGTATTTAGAACTCTAAATCAAACATGGTTTGTGCTAGATCTTTGAAACTTGACACAATAAAGCAGTTTCAAGTTCTATCTCTATGGTTTCTTGCTGTTGATGTAGCCCTAAGCAGAGACTGGCGAGAATCACTTTCATGGAAAGAGCTTGTCAAGCTTCCAAAAAACTAAGAGTTGCCGAAATCTCAGCAAACACTTTTTCACCCAATTTTGATGATACTTTCAGGTAATGATCAGTACACCAATCCCACTTGTCTCGCCAAATTTCGTTCTTCTATTTAAACCGTTCGTCTGCAGTAACCGTTTTCATTTTGAGGTTTCACTTTGTTTTCTTCTATAGTGATACATGTATTTGGAACTCTAAATCAAACACGGTATGTGCTAGCTCTTTGAAACTTGACACAATAAAGCAGTTTCAAGTTCTATCTCTATTTTTTGTTTGCTGTTAATGTAGCCCTAAGCAGAGACTGGCGTGATCACTTTCATAGAAAGGGCTTGCCAAGCTTCCAAAAAACTACGAGTTTCTTGAAATCTCAGCAAACACTTTTTCACCCAATCTTGATGATACTTTCAGGTAATGATCAGTACACCAATCCCACTTGGCTCGCCAAATTTCGTTCTTCTAGGTTAAACCGTTCTTTTGCAGTAACCGTTTTTATTTTGAGGTTTCACTCTCTTTTCTCCTATAGGGATACATGTATTTGGAACTCTATATCTAACACGGTTTGTGCTAGCTCTTTGAAACTTGACACAATAAAGCAGTTTCAAGTTCTATCTCTATGGTTTCTTTGCTGCTCTTGTACCCCTAAGCAGAGACTGGCGAGAATCACTTTCATGGAAAGGGCTTGCCAAGCTTCCAAAAAACTACGAGTTGCGTGAAATCTCAGCAAACACTTTTTCACCCAATCTTGATGATACTTTCAGGTAATGATCAGGACACCAATCCCACTTGTCTCGCCAAATTTCGTTCTTCTAGGTTAAACCGTTCATTTGCTGTAACCGTTTTCATGTTGAGGTTTCACTCTGTTTTCTCCTATAGGGACACATGTATTTGGAACTCTAAATCAAACAGGGTTTGTGCTAGCTCTTTGAAACTTGACACAATAAAGCAGTTTCAAGTTCTATCTCTATGGTTTGTTTACTGTTGATTTAGCCCTAAGCAGAGACTGGCGAGAATCACTTTCATGGAAAGGGATTGACAAGCTTCCAAAAAACTAAGAGTTGCCTGAAATCTCAGCAAACACTTTTTCACCCAATCTTGATCTTCCTTTTAGGTAATTATCAGTACACCAATCCACATGGCTCGCCAAATTTCGTTCTTCTAGGTTAAACCGTTCGTTTGCAGTAACCGTTTTTATTTTGAGGTTCCACTCAGTTTTCTCCTTTAGGGATACATGTATTTAGAACTCTAAATCAAACATGGTTTTTGATAGCTCTTTGAACTTGACACAATAAAGCAGTTTCAAGTTCTATCTCTATGGTTTGTTTGCTGTTGATGTAGCCCTAAGCAGAGCCTGGCGAGAATCACTTTCATGGAAAGGGCATGCCAAGCTTCCAAAAAACTACGAGTTGCCGGAAATCTCAGCAAACACTTTTTCACCCAATCTTGATGATACTTTCAGCTAATTATCAGTACACCAATCCCACTTGGCTCCCCAAATTTCGTTCTTCTAGGTTAAACCGTTTGTTTGCAGTAACCGTTTTCATTTTGAGGTTTCACTCTGTTTTCTCCTATAGGGATACTTGTATTTGGAACTCTAAATCAAACACGGTTTGTGCTAGCTCTTTGAAACTTGACACAATAAAGCAGTTTCAAGTTCTATCTCTAAGGTTTGTTTACTTTTGATGTAGCCCTAAGCAGAGACTGGCGAGAATCACTTTCATGGAAAGGGCCTGCCAAGATTCGAAAAAACTACGAGTTGCCTGAAAGCTATGCAAACACTTTTTCACCCAGTCTTGATGATACTTTCAGGTAATGATCAGTACACCAATCCCTTTTGGCTAGCCAAATTATTTTTTCTAGGTTAAACCGATCTTTTGCAGTAACCGTTTTCATTTTGAGGTTTCACTCTGTTATCTCCTATAGAGATACATGTATTTGGAACTCTAAATCAAACACGGTTTGTGCTAGCTTTTTGAAACTTGACACAATAAAACACTTTCAAGTTCTATCTCTATGTTTTGTTTGCTGTTGATGTAGCCCAGAGCAGAGAATGCGAGAATTACTTTCATGGAAAGGGGTTGCCAAGATTCCAAAAAACTACAAGTTGCCTGAAATCTTAGCAAACACTTTTTCACCCAATCTTGATGATACTTTCAGGAAATTATGAATACACCAATCCAATTTGACTCACCAAATTTTGTTCTTTTAGGTTAAACCATTGCTTTGCAGTAACCGTTTTTATTTTGAGTTTTCACTCTGTTTTCTCCTATAGGGATACATGTATTTGGAACTCGAAATCAAACACGGTTTGTGCTAGCTCTTTGAAACTTGACACAATAAAGCAGTTTCATGTTCTATCTCTAGTGTTTGTTTGCTGTTGATGTAGCCCTAAGCAGAGACTGGCGAGAATCACTTTCATGGAAAGGGCTTGCCAATCTTCAAAAAACTAGGAGTTACCTGAAATCTCAGCAAACACTTTTTCACCCAATCTTGATGATACTTTCAGGTAATGATCAGTACACCAATCCCACTTGGCTCAACAAATTTTGTTCTTCTAGGTTAAACCGTTTGTTTGCAGTAACCGTTTTCGTTTTGAGGTTTCACTCTGTTTTCTCCTATAGGGATACATGTATTTGGAACTCTAAATCAAACACGGTTTGTGCTAGCTCTTTGAAACTTGACACAAAAAAGCAGTTTCAAGTTCTATCTCTATGGTTTGTTTGCTGTTGATGTAGTCCTAAGCAGAGACTGGCGAGGATCACTTCCATGGAAAGGGCTTGCCAAGCTTCCAAAAAACTACGAGTTTCCTGAAATCTCAGCAAACACTTTTTCACCCAATCTTGATGATACTTTCAGGTAATGATCAGTACACCAATCCCACTTGGGTCGCCAAATTTCGTTCTTCTCGGTTAAACCGTTCGTTTGCAGTAACCGTTTTCATTTTGAGGTTTCACTCTGTTTTCTCCTAAAGTGACACATGTATTTGGAACTCTAAATCAAAGACGGTTTGTGCTAGCTCTTTGAAACTTGACACAATAAAGCAGTTTCAAGTTCTATCTCTATTGTTTGTTTGCTGTTGATGTAGCCCTAAGCAGAGACTGGCGAGAATCACTTTCATGGAAAGGGATTGACAAGCTTCCAAAAAACTACGAGTTGCCTGAAATCTCAGCAAACACTTTTTCACCCAATCTTGATCATCCTTTTAGGTAATTATCAGTACACCAATCCCACTTGGCTCGTCAAATTTCGTTCTTCTAGGTTAAACCGTTTGTTTGCAGTAACCGTTTTCATTTTGAGGTTTCACTCTGTTTTCTCGTATAGGGATACATGTGTTTGGAACTCGAAATCAAACACGGTTTTTGCTAGCTCTTTGAAACTTGACACAATAAAGCAGTTTCAAGTTCTATCTCTATGGTTTGTTTGCTGTTGATGTAGCCCTAAGAAGAGATTGGCGAGAATCACTTTCATGGAAAGGGATTGACAAGTTTCCAAAAAATTACGAGTTGCCTGAAATCTCAGCAAACACTTTTTCACCCAATCTTGATGATACTTTCAGGTAATGATCAGTACACGAATCCCACTTGGTTCGCCAAATTTCGTTCTTCTAGGTTAAACAGTTCGTTTGCAGTAACCGTTTTCATTTTGAGGTTTCACTCTGTTTTCTCCAATAGGGATACATGTATTTGGAACTCTAAATCAATCACGGTTTGTGCCAGCTCTTGGAAACTTGACACAATACAGCAGTTTCAAGTTCTATCTCTATGGTTTCTTTGCTGTTGATATAGCCCTAAGCAGAGACTGGCGAGAATCACTTTCATGAAAAAGGCTTGCCAAGCTTCCAAATAACTACGAGTTTCCTGAAATCTCAGCAAACACTTTTTCACCCAATCTTGATGATACTTTCAGGTAATGATCAGTACACCAATCCCACTTGGCTCGCCAAATTTCGTTCTTCTAGGTTAAATCGTTCGTTTGCAGTAACCG
Organism: Ictidomys tridecemlineatus; assembly: GCF_052094955.1. Lineage (NCBI taxonomy): Eukaryota > Metazoa > Chordata > Mammalia > Rodentia > Sciuridae > Ictidomys > Ictidomys tridecemlineatus. The sequence continues at coordinate 72,978 of NW_027521177.1, read as the reverse complement.
TTTTCATTTTGAGGTTTCACTCTGTTTTGCTCCTATAGGGATACATGTATTTGGAACTCTAAATCAAACACGGTTTATGCTAGCTCTTTGAAACTTTACACAATAAATCAGTTTCAAGTTCTATCTCTATGCTTTGTTTGCTGATGATGTAACCCTAAGCAGAGACTGGCGAGAATCACTTTCATGGAAAGGGCTTGCCAAGCTTCCAAAAAACTACCAGTTGCCTGAAATCTCAGCAAACACTTTTTCACCCAATCTTGATGATACTTTCAGATAATGATCAGTACACCAATCCCACTTGGCTCGCCAAATTTCGTTCTTCTAGGTTAAACCGTTCTTTTGCAGTAACCGTTTTTATTTTGAGGTTTCACTCTGTTTTCTCCTATAGAGATACATGTATTTGGAACTCTAAATCAAACACGGTTTGTGCTAGCTCTTTGAAACTTGACATAATAAAGCAGTTTCAAGTTGTTTCTCTATGGTTTGTTTGCTGTTGATGTAGCCCTACGCAGAGACTGGCGAGAATCACTTTCATGGAAAGGTCCTGCCAAGCTTCCAAAAAACTACGAGTTGCCTGAAATCTCAGCAAACACTTTTTCACCCAATCTTGATGATACTTTCAGGTAATGATCAGTACACCAATCCCACTTGGCTCGCCAAATTTCGTTCTTCTAGGTTAAACCGTTTGATTGCAGTAACTGGTTACATTTTGAGGTTTCAATCTGTTTTCTCCTATTGGCATACATGTATTTGGAACTCTAAATCAAACAAGGTTTTTGTAACTCTTTGAAACTTGACACAATAAAGCAGTTTCAAGTTCTATCTCTATGGTTTATTTGCTTATGATGTAGCCCTAAGCAGAGACTAACGAGAATCACATTCATGGAAAGGGCCTGCCAAGCTTCCAAAAAAATACGAGTTGCCTGAAATCTCAGCAAACAATTTTTCACCCAATCTTGATGATACTTTCAGGTAATGATCAGTACACCAAGCTCACCTGGCTCGCCGAATTTCGTTCTTCTAGGTTAAAGCGTTCGTTTGCAGTAACCGGTTTCACTTTGAGGTTTTACTCTGTTTTCTCCTATAGGGATACATGTATTTGGAACTCTAAATCAAACACAGTTTGTGCTAGCTCTTTGAAACTTGACACAATAAAGCAGTTTCAAGTTCTATCTCTATGGTTTGTTTGCTGTTGATGTAGCCGTAAGCAGAGACTGGCGAGAATCACTTTCATGGAAAGGCCTGCCAAGCTTCCAAAAAACTAGGAGTTGCCTGAAATCTCAGCAAACACTTTTTCACCCAATCTTGATGATACTTTCAGGTAATGATCAGTACACCAATCCCACTTGGCTCGCCAAATTACTTTCTTCTAGGTTAACCTTTCGTTTCCAGTAACCATTTACATTTTGAGGTTTCACTCTGTTTCTCCTATAAAGATACATGTATTTGGAAATCTAAATCAAACACGGTTTGTTCTAGCTCTTTGAAACTTGACACAATAAAGCAGTTTTAAGTTCTATGTCTATGGTTTGTTTGCTGTTGACGTAGCCCTAAGCAGAGACTGGCGAGAGTCACTTTCATGGATAGGTCCTGCCAAGGTTCCAGAAAACTATGAGTTTCCTGAAATCTCAGCAAACACTTTTTCACCCAATCTTGATGATAGTTTCAGGTATTATCAGTACACCAATCCCACTTGGCTCGTCAAATTTCGTTCTTCTAGGTTACACCATTCGTTTGCAGTACCCGTTTTCATTTTGAGGTTTCACTCTGTTTTCTCCTATAGGGATACTGTATTTGGAACTCTAAATCAAACACGGTTTGTGCTAGCTCTTTGAAACTTGATACAATAAAGCAGTTTCCAGTTCTATCTCTATGGTTTGTTTGCAGTTGATGTATCCCTAAGCAGAGACTGGCGAGAATCACTTTCATGGAAAGGGCTTGGCAACCTTCCAAAAAACTACGAGTTGCCTGAAATCTCAGCAATACTTTTTCACCCAATCTTGATGATACTTTCAGGTAATGATCAGTACACCAATCCCACTTGGCTCGCCAAATTTCGTTCTTCTAGGTTAAAACCGTTCGGATGCAGTAACCGTTTTCATTTTGAGGTTTCACTCTGTTTTCTCCTTTAGGGATACATGTATTTGGAACTCTAAATTTAAAAACGGTTGTGCTAGCTCTTTTAAACTTGACACAATAAAGCAGTTTCAAGTTCTATCTCTATGGTTTGTTTGCTGTATCTGTAGCCGTAAGCAGAGACTGGCGAGAATCACTTTCATGGAAAGGGCTTGCCAGGCTTCCAAAAACTAAGAGTTGCCTGAAATCTCAGCAAAAACTTTTTCACCCAATCTTGATGATACTTTCAGGTAATGATCAGTACACCAATCCCACTTGGCTCGCCAAATTTCGTTCTTCTAGGTTAAACCGTTTGATTGCAGTAACTGGTTACATTTTGAGGTTTCACTCTGTTTTTCTCCTATTGGGATACATGTATTTGGAACTCTAAATCAAACAAGGTTTTTGTAACTCTTTGAAACTTGACACAATAAAGCAGTTTCAAGTTCTATCTCTATGGTTTGTTTGCTTATGATGTAGCCCTAAGCAGAGACTAACTAGAATCACATTCATGGAATGGGCCTGCCAAGCTTCCAAAAAAATACGAGTTGCCTGAAATCTCAGCAAACACTTTTTCACCCAATCTTGATGATACTTTCAGTAATGATCAGTACACAAGCTCACCTGGCTCAACGAATTTCGTTCTTCTAGGTTAAAGCGTTCGTTTGCAGTAACCGGTTTCACTTTGAGGTTTCACTCTGTTTTCTCCCTATAGGGATACATGTATTTGGAACTCTAAATCAAACACAGTTTGTGCTAGCTCTTTGAAACTTGACACAATACAGCAGTTTAAAGTTCTATTTCTAAGGTTTGTTTGCTGTTGATGTCGACATAAGCAGAGACTGGCGAGAATCACTTTCATGAAAAGGGCCTGCCAAGCTTCCAAAAAACTACGAGTTACCTGAAATCTCAGCAAACACTTTTTCACCCAATCTAGATGATACTTTCAGGTAATGATCAGTACACAATCCCACTTGGCTCGCCAAATTTCGTTCTTCTAGGTTAAACCGTTCGTTTGCAGTAACCGTTTTCATTTTGAGGTTTCACTCTGTTTTCTCCTAAAGGGACACATGTATTTGGAACTCTAAATCAAACACGGTTTGTGCTAGCTCTTTGAAACTTGACAAAATAAAGCAGTTTCAAGTTCTATCTCTATGGTTTGTTTGCTGTGATATAGCCCTAAGCAGAGACTGGCGAGAATCACTTTCATGGAAAGGTTCTGCCAAGGTTCCAAAAAACTACGAGTTGCCTGAAATCTCAGCAAACACTTTTTCACCCAATCTTGATGATACATTCAGGTAATGATCAGTACACCAATCCCACTTGGCTCGCCAAATTTCGTTCTTCTAGGTTAAATCGTTCATTTGCAGTAACCGGTTTCATTTTGAGGTTTCACTCTGTTTTCTCCTATAGGGATACATGTATATGGAACTCTAAATCAAACACGGTTGATGCTAGCTCTTTGAAACTTGACACAATATAGCAGTTTCAAGTTTTATCTCTATGGTTTGTTTGTTGTTGATGTAGCCCTAAGCAGAGACTGGCGAGAATCACTTTCATGGAAAGAGCCTGCCAAGCTTCGAAAAAACTAACGAGTTGCCTGAAATCTCAGCAAACACTTTTTCACCCAATCTTGATGGTACTTTCAGGTAATGATCAGTACACCAATCCCAGTTGGCTCGCCAATTTTCGTTCTTCTAGGTTAAACCGTTCTTTTGCCGTAACCGTTTTCATTTTGAGGTTTCACTCTGTTTTCTCCTATAGGGATACATATATTTGGAACTCTAAATCAAACAAGGTTTGTGCTAGCTCTTTGAAACTTGACACAATAAAGCAGTTTCACGTTCTATCTCTATGGTTTGTAGGCTGTAAATGTAGCTCTAAGCAGAGACTGGCGAGAATCACTTTCATGGAAAGGGCCTGCCAAGCTTCCAAAAAAACTACGAGTTGCCTGAAATCTCAGCAAACACTTTTTCACCCAATCTTGATTATACTTTCAGGTAATGATCAGTACACCAAGCCCACTTGGCTCGCCAAATTTCTTCTTCTAGGTTAAACCGTTCATTTGCAGTAACCGTTTTCATTTTGATGTTTCACTCTGTTTTCTCCTATAGGGATACATGTATTTGGAACTCTAAATCAAACACGGTTTGTGCTAGCTCTTTGAAACTTGACACAATAAAGCAGTTTCAAGTTCTCTCTCTATGGTTTGTAGGCTGTTGATGTAGCTCTAAGCAGAGATTGTCGAGAATCACATTCATGGAAAGGGCCTGCCAAGCTTCCAAAAAAGTACGAGTTGCCTGAAATCTCAGCAAACACTTTTTCACCCAATCTTGATGATACTTTCAGGTAATGATCAGTACAGCAAGCTCACCTGGCTCGCCAAATTTCGTTCTTCTACGTTAAACCGTTCGTTTGCAGTAACCGGTTTCATTTTGAGGTTTCACTCTGTTTTCTCCTATAGGGATACATGTATTTGGAACTCTAAATCAAACACGGTTTGTGCTAGCTCTTTGAAACTTGACACAATAAAGCAGTTTCAAGTTCTATCTCTATGGTTTGTTTGCTGTTGATGTAGCCCTAAGCAGAGACTGGCGAGAATCACTTTCATGGAAAGGGCCTGCCAAGCTTCCAAAAAACTACGAGTTGCCTGAAATCTCAGCAAACACTTTTTCACCCAATCTTGATGATACTTTCAGGTAATGAGCAGTACACCAATCCCACTTGGCTCGCCAAATTTCGTTCTTCTAGGTTAAACCGTTCGTTTGCAGTAACCGTTTTCATTTTGAGGTTTCACTCTGTTTTCTTCTATAGGGATACATGATTTGGAACTCTAAATCAAACACGGTTTGTGCTAGCTCTTTGAAACTTGATACAATAAAGCAGTTTCCAGTTCTATCTCTATGGTTTGTTTGCAGTTGATGTAGCCCTAAGCAGAGACTGGCGAGAATCACTTTCATGGAAAGGGCTTGCCAAACTTCCAAAAAACTACAAGTTGCCTGAAATCTCAGCAAATACTTTTTCACCCAATCTTGATGATACTTTCAGGTAATGATCAGTACACCAATCCCACTTGGCTCGCCAAATTTCGTTCTTCTAGGTTAAACCGTTCGGATGCATTAACCGTTTTCATTTTGAGGTTTCACTCTGTTTTCTCCTTTAGGGATACATGTATTTGGAACTCTAAATTAAACACGGTTTGTGCTAGCTCTTTGAAACTTGACACAATAAAGCAGTTTCAAGTTCTATCTCTATGGTTTGTTTGCTGTTTCTGTAGCCCTAAGCAGAGACTGGCGAGAATCACTTTCATGGAAAGGGCCTGCCAAGCTTCCAAAAAAATACGAGTTGCCTGAAATCTCAGCAAACACTTTTTCACCCAATCTTGATGATACTTTCAGGTAATGATCAGTACACCAAGCTCACCTGGCTCGCCGAATTTCGTTCTTCTAGGTTAAAGCGTTTGTTTGCAGTAACCGGTTTCACTTTGAGGTTTCACTCTGTTTTATCCTATAGGGATACATGTATTTGGAACTCTAAATCAAACACAGTTTGTGCTAGCTCTTTGAAACTTGACACAATAAAGCAGTTTCAAGTTCTATCTCTATGGTTTGTTTGCTGTTGCTGTAGCCCTAAGCACAGACTGGCGAGAATCACTTTCATGGAAAGGGCCTGCCAAGCTTCCTAAAAACTACGAGTTGCCTGAAATCTCAGCAAACACTTTTTCACCCAATCTTGATGATACTTTCAGGTAATGATCAGTACACCAATCCCACTTGGGTCTCCAAATTTCGTTCTTCTAGGTTAAACCGTTCTTTTGCAGTAACCGTTTTCATTTTGAGGTTTCACTCTGTTTTCTCCTATAGGGAAACATGTATTTGGAACTCTAAATCAAACACGGTTTGTGCTAGCTTTTTGAAACTTGACACAATACAGCAGTTTCAAGTTCTATTTCTAAGGTTTGTTTGCTGTTGATGTCGACCTGAGCAGAGACTGGCGAGAATCACTTTCATGAAAAGGGCCTGCCAAGCTTCCAAAAAACTACGAGTTACCTGAAATCTCAGCAAACACTTTTTCACCCAATCTTGATGATACTTTCAGGTAATGATCAGTACACCAATCCCACTTGGCTCGCCAAATTTCGTTCTTCTAGGTTAAACCGTTCGTTTGCAGTAACCGTTTTCATTTTGAGGTTTCACTCTGTTTTCTCCTAAAGTGACACATGTATTTGGAACTCTAAATCAAACACGGTTTGTGCTAGCTCTTTGAAACTTGACACAATACAGCAGTTTCAAGTTTTATCTCATTGGTTTGTTTGTTGTTGATGTAGCCCTAAGCAGAGACTGGCGAGAATCACTTTCATGGAAAGGGCCTGCCAAGCTTCCAAAAAACTACGAGTTGCCTGAAATCTCAGCAAACACTTTTTCACCCAATCTTGATGGTACTTTCAGGTAATGATCAGTACACCAATCCCACTTGGCTCGCCAAATTTTGTTCTTCTAGATTAAACCGTTCGTTTGCAGTAACCGTTTTCATTTTGAGGTTTCACTCTGTTTTCTCCTAAAGGGACACATGTATTTGCAACTCTAAATCAAACACGGTTTGTGCTAGCTCTTTGAAACTTGACAAAATAAAGCAGTTTCAAGTTCTGTCTCTATGGTTTGTTTGCTGTTGATGTAGCCCTAAGCAGAGACTGGCGAGAATCAGTTTCATAGAAAGGGCCTGCCAAGCTTCCAAAAGACTACGAGTTGCCTGAAATCTCAGCAAACACTTTTCCACCCAATCTTGATGATACATTCAGGTAATGATCAGTACACCAATCCCACTTGGCTCGCCAAATTTCGTTCTTCTAGGTTAAATCGTTCGTTTGCAGTCACCGTTTTCATTTTGATGTTTCACTCTGTTTTGTGCTATAGGGATACCTGTATTTGGAACTCTAAATCAAACACGGTTTGTGCTAGCTCTTTGAAACTTGACACAATACAGCAGTTTCAAGTTTTATCTCTATGGTTTGTTTGTTGTTGATGTAGCCCTAAGCAGAGACTGGCGAGAATCACTTTCATGGAAAGGGCCTGCCAAGCTTCCAAAAAACTATGAGTTGCCTGAAATCTCAGCAAACACTTTTTCACCCAATCTTGATGGTACTTTCAGGTAATGATCAGTACCCCAATCCCACTTGGCTCGCCAAATTTCGTTCTTCTAGGTTAAACCGTTCTTTTGAAGTAACCGTTTTCATTTTGAGGTTTCACTCTGTTTTCTCCTTTAGGGATACACATATTTGGAACTCTAAATCAAACAAAGTTTGTGCTAGCTCTTTTAAACTTGACACAATAAAGCAGTTTCACGTTCTATCTCTATGGTTTGTAGGCTGTGGATGTAGCTCTAAGCAGAGACTGGCGAGAATCACTTTCATGGAAAGGGCCTGCCAAGCTTCCAAAAAACTACGAGTTGACTGAAATCTCAGCAAAAACTTTTTCACCCAATCTTGATGATACTTTCAGGTAATGATCAGTACACCAATTTCACTTGGCAGGCCAAATTTCGTTCTTCTCGGTTAAACCGTTTGATTGCAGTAACTGGTTACATTTTGAGGTTTCAGTCTGTTTTCTCCTATTGGGATACATGTATTTGGAACTCTAAATCAAACAAGGTTTTTGTAACTCTTTGAAACTTGAAAGAATAAAGCAGTTTCAAGTTCTATCTCTATGGTTTGTTTGCTTATGATGTAGCCCTAAGCAGAGACTCACGAGAATCACTTTCATGGAAAGGGCCTGCCAAGCTTCTAAGAAACTGTGAGTTGCCTGTAATCTCAGCAAACCCTTTTTCGCCCAATCTTGATGATACTTTCAGGTAATGATCAGTACACCAATCCCACTTAGTTCGCCAAATTTCGTTCTTCTAGGTTAAACCGTTCGTTTGCAGTAACCGTTTTCATTTTGAGGTTTCACTCTCTTTTCTCCTATTGGGATACATGTATTTGGAACTCTAAATCAAACACGGTTTGTGCTAGCTCTTTTAAACTTGACACAATAAAGCAGTTTCAAGTTCTATCTCTATGGTTTGTTTGCTGTTGATGTATCACTAAGCAGAGACTGGGGAAAATCACTTTCATGGAAAGGGCTTGCCAAGCTTCCAAAAAACTACCAGTTGCCTGAAATCTCAGCAAACACTTTTACACCCAATCTTGATGATACTTTCAGGTAATGATCAGTACACCAATCCCACTTGGCTCATCAAATTGCGTTCTTCTCGGTTAAACCGTTCGTTTGCAGTAACCGGTTATATTTAAGTTTCACTCTGTTTTCTACTATTGGGATACATGTATTTGGAACTCTAAATCAAACACGGTTTTTGTAACTCTTTGAAACTTGACACAATAAAGCAGTTTCCAGTTCTATCTCTATGGTTTGTTTGCTGTTGATGTAGCCCTAAGCAGAGACTGGCGAGAATCACTTTCATGGAAAGGGCCTGCCAAGCTTCCAAAAAACTACGAGTTGCCTGAAATCTCAGCAAACACTTTTTCACCCAATCTTGATGGTACTTTCAGGTAATGATCAGTACACCAATCCCACTTGGCTCGCCAAATTTTGTTCTTCTAGGTTAAACCATTCTTTTGAAGTAACTGTTTTCATTTTGAGGTTTCACTCTGTTTTCTCCTATAGGGATACATATATTTGGAACTCTAAATCAAACAAGGTTTGTGCTAGCTCTTTGAAACTTGACACAATAAAGCAGTTTCACGTTCTATCTCTATGGTTTGTAGGCTGTGGATGTAGCTCTAAGCAGAGACTGGCGAGAATCACTTTCATGGAAAGAACCTGCCAAGCTTCCAAAAAACTACGAGTTGCCTGAAATCTCAGCAAACACTTTTTCACCCAATCTTGATGATACTTTCAGGTAATGATCAGTACACCAAGCCCACTTGGCTCGCCAAATTTCGTTCCTCTAGGTTAAACCGTTCGTTTGCAGTAACCGGTTTCATTTTGAGGTTTCACTCTGTTTTCTCCTATAGGGATACATGTATTTGGAACTCTAAATCAAACACGGTTTGTGCTAGCTCTTTGAAACTTGACACAATAAAGCAGTTTCAAGTTCTATCTCTATGGTTTGTAGGCTGTTGATGTAGCTCTAAGCAGAGACTGTCGAGAATCACATTCATGGAAAGGGCCTGCCAAGCTTCCAAAAACTTCAAGTTGCCTGAAATCTCAGCAAACACTTTTTCACACAATCTTGATGATCCTTTCAGGTAATGATCAGTACAGTAAGCTCACCTGTCTCGCCAAATTTCGTTCTTCTAGGTTAAACCGTTCCTTTGCAGAAACTGGTTTCATTTTGAGGTTTCACTCTGTTTTCTTCTATAAAGATACATGTATTTGGAACTCTAAATCAAACACGGTTTGTGCTAGCTCTTTGAAACTTGACACAATAAAGCAGTTTCAAGTTCTATCTCTATGGTTTGTTTGCTGTTGATGTAGCCCTAAGCAGAGACTGGCGAGAATCACTTTCATGGAAAGGGCCTGCCAAGCTTCCAAAAAACTACGAGTTGCCTGAAATCTCAGCAAACACTTTTTCACCCAATCTTGATGATACTTTCAGGTAATGATCAGTACACCAATCCCACTTGGCTCGCCAAATTTCGTTATTCTAGGTTAAACCTTTCGTTTGCAGTAACTGTTTTCATTTTGAGGTTTCACTCTGTTTTCTCCTAAAGGGACACATGTATTTGGAACTCTAAATCAAACACGGTTTGTGCTAGCTCTTTGAAACTTGACAAAATAAAGCAGTTTCAAGTTCTATCTCTATGGTTTGTTTGCTGTTGATGTAGCCCTAAGCAGAGACTGGCGAAAATCACTTTCATGGAAAGGTCCTGCCAAGGTTCCAAAAAACTACGAGTTGCCTGAAATCTCAGCAAACACTTTTTCACCCAATCTTGATGATACTTTCAGGTAATGATCAGTACACCAATCCCACTTGGCTCGCCAAATTTCGTTCTTCTCGGTTAAACCGTTCGTTTGCAGTAACCAGTTTTATTTTGAGGTTTCACTCTGTTTTCTCCTATAGGGATACATGTATTTGGAATTCTAAATCAAACACGGTTTGTGCTAGCTCTTTTAAACTTGACACAATAAAGCAGTTTCAAGTTCTATCTCTATGGTTTGTTTGCTGTTGATGTAGCCCTAAGCAGAGACAGGCCAGAATCACATTCATGAAAAGGGCCTGCCAAGCTTCTAAAAAACTACGAGTTGCCTGAAATCTCAGCAAACACTTTTTCACCCAATCTTGATGATACTTTCAGGTAATGATCAGTACACCAAGCTAACCTGGCTCGCCAAATTTCGTTCTTCTAGGTTAAACCGTTCGTTTGCAGTAACCGGTTTCATTTTGAGGTTTCACTCTGTTTTCTCCTATAGGGATACATGTATTTGGAACTCTAAATCAAACATGCTTTGTGCTAGCTCTTTGAAACTTGACACAATAAAGCAGTTTCAAGTTCTATCTCTATGGTTTGTAGGCTGTTGATGTAGCTCTAAGCAGAGACTTTGGAGATTCACATTCATGGAAAGGGCCTGCCAAGCTTCCAAAAAAATACGAGTTGCCTGAAATCTCAGCAAACACTTTTTCACCCAATCTTGATGATACTTTCAGGTAATGATCAGTACACCAAGCTCACCTGGCTCGCCGAAATTCGTTCTTCTAGGTTAAACCGTTCGTTTGCAGTAACCGGTTTCATTTTGAGGTTTCACTCTGTTTTCTCCTATAGGGATACATGTATTTGGAACTCTAAATCGAACACAGTTTGTGCTAGCTCTTTGAAACTTGACAAAATAAAGCAGTTTCAAGTTCTATCTCTATGGTTTGTTTGCATTTGATGTAGCCCTAAGCAGAGACTGGCGAGAATCACTTACATGGAAAGGGCTTGCCAACCTTCCAAAAAACTACGAGTTGCCTGAAAACTCAGCAAATACTTTTTCACCCAATCTTGATGATACTTTCAGGTAATGATCAGTACACCAATCCCACTTGGCTCGCCAAATTTCGTTCTTAGAGGTTAAACCGTTCGTTTGCAGTAACCGTTTTCATTTTGAGGTTTCACTCTGTTTTCTCCTTTAGGGATACATGTATTTGGAACTCTAAATTAAACACGGTTTGTGCTAGCTCTTTTAAACTTGACACAATAAAGCAGTTTCAAGTTTTATCTCTATGGTTTGTTTGCTGTTTCTGTAGCCCTAAGCAGAGACTGGCGAGAATCACTTTCATGGAAAGGGCTTGCCAAGCTTCCAAAAAACTACGAGTTGCCTGAAATTTCAGCAAAAACTTTTTCACCCAATCTTGATGATACTTTCAGGTAATGATCAGTACACCAATCCCACTTGGCTCGCCAAATTTCGTTCTTCTCGGTTAAACCGTTTGATTGCAGTAACAGGTTACATTTTGAGGTTTCACTCTGTTTTCTCCTATTGGGATACATGTATTTGGAACTCTAAATCAAACAAGGTTTTTGTAACTCTTTGAAACTTGACACAATAAAGCAGTTTCAAGTTCTATCTATATGGTTTGTTTGCTTATGATGTAGCCCTAAGCAGAGACTAACGAGAAACACATTCATGGAAAGGGCCTGCCAAGCTTCCAAAAAAATACGAGTTGCCTGAAATCTCAGCAAACACTTTTTCACCCAATCTTGATGATACTTTCAGGTAATGATCAGTACACCAAGCTCACCTGGCTCGCCGAATTTCGTTCTTCTAGGTTAAAGCGTTCGTTTGCAGTAACCGGTTTCACTTTGAGGTTTCACTCTGTTTTCTCCTATAGGGATACATGTATTTGGAACTCTAAATCAAACACAGTTTGTGCTAGCTCTTTGAAACTTGACACAATAAAGCAGTTTCAAGTTCTATCTCTATGGTTTGTTTGCTGTTGATGTAGCCCTAAGCAGAGACTGGCGAGAATCACTTTCATGGAAAGGGCCTGCCAAGCTTCCTAAAAACTACGAGTTGCCTGAAATCTCAGCAAACACTTTTTCACCCAATCTTGATGATACTTTCAGGTAATGATCAGGACACCAATCCCTCTTGGCGCTCAAAATTTCGTTATTCTAGGTTAAACCGTTCTTTTGCAGTAACCGTTTTCATTTTGAGGTTTCACTCTGTTTTCTTCTATAGGGACACATGTATTTGGAACTCTAAATCAAACACGGTTTGTGCTAGCTTTTTGAAACTTGACAAAATACAGCAGTTTCAAGTTCTATTTCTAAGGTTTGTTTCCTGTTGATGTCGACCTAAGCAGAGACTGGCGAGAATCACTTTCATGAAAAGGGCCTGCCAAGCTTCCAAAAAACGACGAGTTACCTGAAATCTCAGCAAACACTTTTTCACCCAATCTTGATGATACTTTCAGGTAATGATCAATACACCAATCCCACTTGGCTCGCCAAATTTCGTTCTTCTAGGTTAAACCGTTCGTTTGCAGTAACCGTTTTCATTTTGAGGTTTCACTCTGTTTTCTCCTAAAGGGACACATGTATTTGGAACTCTAAATCAAACACGGTTTGTGCTAGCTCTTTGAAACTTGACAAAATAAAGCAGTTTCAAGTTCTATCTCTATGGTTTGTTTTCTGTTGATGTAGACCTAAGCAGAGACTGGCGAGAATCACTTTCATGGAAAGGTCCTGCCAAGGTTCAAAAAAACTACGAGTATCCTGAAATCTCAGCAAACACTTTTTCACCCAATCATGATGATACATTCAGGTAATGATCAGTACACCAATCCCACTTGGCTCGCCAAATTTCGTTCTTCTAGGTTAAATCGATCGTTTGCAGTCACCGTTTTCATTTTGATGTTTAATCTGTTTTCTCCTATAGGGATACATGTATTTGGAACTCTAAATCTAACAAGGTTTGTGCTAGCTCTTTGAAACTTGACACAATAAAGCAGTTTCAAGTTTTATCTCTATGGTTTGTAGGCTGTGGATGTAGCTCTAAGCAGAGACTGGCGAGAATCACTTTCATGGAAAGGGCCTGCCAAGCTTCCAAAAAACTACCAGTTGCCTGAAATCTCAGCAAACACTTTTTCATCCAATCTTGATGATACTTTCAGGTAATGATCAGTACACCAAGCCCACTTGGCTCGCCAAATTTCGTTCTTCTAGGTTAAACCGTTTGTTTGCAGTAACCGGGTTCATTTTGAGGTTTCACTCTGTTTTCTCCTATAGGGATACATGTATTTGGAACTCTAAATCAAACATGCTTTGTGCTAGCTCTTTGAAACTTGACACAATAAAGCAGTTTCAAGTTCTGTCTCTATGGTTTGTTTGCTTATGATGTAGCCCTAAGCAGAGACTAACGAGAATCACATTCATGGAAAGGACCTGCCAAGCTTCCAAAAAACTACGAGTTTCCTGAAATCTCAGCAAACACTTTTTCACCCAATCTTGATTGTACTTTCAGGTAATGATCAGTACACCAATCCCACTTGGCTCGCCAAATTTCGTTCTTCTAGGTTAAACCATTTGTTTGGAGTAACCGTTTTAATTTTGAGGTTTCACTCTGTTTTCGCCTATAGGGATACATGTATTTGGAACTCTAAATCAAACATGCTTTGTGCTAGCTCTTTGAAACTTGACACAATACGGCAGTTTCAAGTTCTATCTCTATGGTTTGTTTGCTGTTGATGTAGCCCTAAGCAGAGACTGGCGAGAATCAGTTTCATAGAAAGGGCCTGCCAAGCTTCCAAAAAACTATGAGTTGCCGGAAATCTCAGCAAACACTTTTTAACCCAATCTTGATGATACTTTCAGGTAATGATCAGTACACCAATCCCACTTGGCTCGCCAAATTTCGTTCTTCTAGGTTAAACCGTTCGTTTGCAGTAACCGTTTTCATTTTGAGGTTTCACTCTGTTTTCTCCTATAGGGATACATGTATTTGGAACTCTAAATCAAACACGGTTTGTGCTAGCTCTTTGAAACTTGACACAATACAGAAGTCTCAAGTTCTATCTCTATGGTTTGTTTGTTGTTGATGTAGCCCTAAGCAGAGACTGGCGAGAATCACTTTCATGGAAAGGGCCTGCCAAGCTTCCATAAAACTACGAGTTGCCTGAAATCTCAGCAAACACTTATTCACGCAATCTTGATAGTACTTTCAGGTAGTGATCAATACACCAATCGCACTTGGCTCGCCAAATTTCGTTCTTCTAGGTTAAACTGTTCTTTTGCAGTAACCGGTTTCACTTTGAGGTTTCACTCTGTTTTCTCCTATAGGGATACATGTATTTGGAACTCTAAATCAAACACAGTTTGTGCTAGCTCTTTGAAACTTGACACAATAAAGCAGTTTCAAGTTCTATCTCTATGGTTTGTTTGCTGTTGATGTAGCCCTAAGCAGAGACTGGCGAGAATCACTTTCATGGAAAGGGCCTGCCAAGCTTCCAAAAAAATACGAGTTGCCTGAAATCTCAGCAAACACTTTTTCACCCAATCTTGATGATACTTTCAGGTAATGATCAGTACACCAAGCTCACCTGGCTCGCCGAATTTCGTTCTTCTAGGTTAAAGCGTTCGTTTGCAGTAACCGGTTTCACTTTGAGGTTTCACTCTGTTTTCTCCTATAGGGATACATGTATTTGGAACTCTAAATCAAACACAGTTTGTGCTAGCTCTTTGAAACTTGACACAATAAAGCAGTTCAAGTTCTATCTCTATGGTTTGTTTGCTGTTGATGTAGCCCTAAGCAGAGACTGGCGAGAATCACTTTCATGGAAAGGGCCTGCCAAGCTTCCTAAAAACTACGAGTTGCCTGAAATCTCAGCAACACTTTTTCACCCAATCTTGATGATACTTTCAGGTAATGATCAGGACACCAATCCCTCTTGGCGCTCAAATTTCGTTATTCTAGGTTAAACCGTTCTTTTGCAGTAACCGTTTTCATTTTGAGGTTTCACTCTGTTTTCTTCTATAGGGACACATGTATTTGGAACTCTAAATCAACACGGTTTGTGCTAGCTTTTTGAAACTTGACAAAATACAGCAGTTTCAAGTTCTATTTCTAAGGTTTGTTTCCTGTTGATGTCGACCTAAGCAGAGACTGGCGAGAATCACTTTCATGAAAAGGGCCTGCCAAGCTTCCAAAAAACTACGAGTTACCTGAAATCTCAGCAAACACTTTTTCACCCAATCTTGATGATACTTTCAGGTAATGATCAATACACCAATCCACTTGGCTCGCCAAATTTCGTTCTTCTAGGTTAAACCGTTCGTTTGCAGTAACCGTTTTCATTTTTGAGGTTTCACTCTGTTTTCTCCTAAAGGGACACATGTATTTGGAACTCTAAATCAAACACGGTTTGTGCTAGCTCTTTGAAACTTGACAAAATAAAGCAGTTTCAAGTTCTATCTCTATGGTTTGTTTTCTGTTGATGTAGACCTAAGCAGAGACTGGCGAGAATCACTTTCATGGAAAGGTCCTGCCAAGGTTCAAAAAACTAAGAGTTGCCTGAAATCTCAGCAAACACTTTTTCACCCAATCATGATGATACATTCAGGTAATGATCAGTACACCAATCCCACTTGGCTCGCCAAAATTTCGTTCTTCTAGGTTAAATCGATCGTTTGCAGTCACCGTTTTCATTTTGATGTTTCAATCTGTTTTCTCCTATAGGGATACATGTATTTGGAACTCTAAATCTAACAAGGTTTGTGCTAGCTCTTTGAAACTTGACACAATAAAGCAGTTTCAAGTTTTATCTCTATGGTTTGTAGGCTGTGGATGTAGCTCTAAGCAGAGACTGGGCGAGAATCACTTTCATGGAAAGGGCCTGCCAAGCTTCCAAAAAAACTACCAGTTGCCTGAAATCTCAGCAAACACTTTTTCATCCAATCTTGATGATACTTTCAGGTAATGATCAGTACACCAAGCCCACTTGGCTCGCCAAATTTCGTTCTTCTAGGTTAAACCGTTTGTTTGCAGTAACCGGGTTCATTTTGAGGTTTCACTCTGTTTTCTCCTATAGGGATACATGTATTTGGAACTCTAAATCAAACATGCTTTGTGCTAGCTCTTTGAAACTTGACACAATAAAGCAGTTTCAAGTTCTGTCTCTATGGTTTGTTTGCTTATGATGTAGCCCTAAGCAGAGACTAACGAGAATCACATTCATGGAAAGGACCTGCCAAGCTTCCAAAAAACTACGAGTTGCCTGAAATCTCAGCAAACACTTTTTCACCCAATCTTGATTGTACTTTCAGGTAATGATCAGTACACCAATCCCACTTGGCTCGCCAAATTTCGTTCTTCTAGGTTAAACCATTTGTTTGGAGTAAACCGTTTTAATTTGAGGTTCACTCTGTTTTCGCCTATAGGGATACATGTATTTGGAACTCTAAATCAAACATGCTTTGTGCTAGCTCTTTGAAACTTGACACAATACGGCAGTTTCAAGTTCTATCTCTATGGTTTGTTTGCTGTTGATGTAGCCCTAAGAAGAGACTGGCGAGAATCAGTTTCATAGAAAGGGCCTGCCAAGCTTCCAAAAAACTATGAGTTGCCGGAAATCTCAGCAAACACTTTTTAACCCAATCTTGATGATACTTTCAGGTAATGATCAGTACACCAATCCCACTTGGCTCGCCAAATTTCGTTCTTCTAGGTTAAACCGTTCGTTTGCAGTAACCGTTTTCATTTTGAGGTTTCACTCTGTTTTCTCCTATAGGGATACATGTATTTGGAACTCTAAATCAAACACGGTTTGTGCTAGCTCTTTGAAACTTGACACAATACAGAAGTCTCAAGTTCTATCTCTATGGTTTGTTTGTTGTTGATGTAGCCCTAAGCAGAGACTGGCGAGAATCACTTTCATGGAAAGGGCCTGCCAAGCTTCCATAAAACTACGAGTTGCCTGAAATCTCAGCAAACACTTATTCACGCAATCTTGATAGTACTTTCAGGTAGTGATCAATACACCAATCGCACTTGGCTCGCCAAATTTCGTTCTTCTAGGTTAAACTGTTCTTTTGCAGTAACCGGTTTCACTTTGAGGTTTCACTCTGTTTTCTCCTATAGGGATACATGTATTTGGAACTCTAAATCAAACACAGTTTGTGCTAGCTCTTTGAAACTTGACACAATAAAGCAGTTTCAAGTTCTATCTCTATGGTTTGTTTGCTGTTGATGTAGCCCTAAGCAGAGACTGGCGAGAATCACTTTCATGGAAAGGGGCCTGGCAAGCTTCCTAAAAACTACGAGTTGCCTGCAATCTCAGCAAACACTTTTTCACCCAATCTTGATGATACTTTCAGGTAATGATCAGTACACCAATCCCACTTGGCGCTCCAAATTCGTTATTGTAGGTTAAACCGTTCTTTTGCAGTAACCGTTTTCATTTTGAGGTTTCACTCTGTTTTCTCCTATAGGGACACATGTATTTGGAACTCAAAATCAAACACGGTTTGTGCTAGCTCTTTGAAACTTGACACAATACAGCAGTTTCAAGTTCTATTTCTAAGGTTTGTTTGCTGTTGATGTCGACCTAAGCAGAGACTGGCGAGAATCACTTTCATGAAAAGGGCCTGCCAAGCTTCCCAAAAACTACGAGTTATCTGAAATCTCAGCAAACACTTTTTCACCCAATCTTGATGATACTTTCAGGTAATGATCAGTACACCAATCCCACTTGGCTCGCCAAATTTCGTTCTTCTAGGTTAAAATCGATCGTTTGCAGTCACCGTTTTCATTTTGATGTTTCAATCTGTTTTCTCCTATAGGGATACATGTATTTGGAACTCTAAATCTAACAAGGTTTGTGCTAGCTCTTTGAAACTTGACACAATAAAGCAGTTTCAAGTTTTATCTCTATGGTTTGTAGGCTGTGGATGTAGCTCTAAGCAGAGACTGGCGAGAATCACTTTCATGGAAAGGGCCTGCCAAGCTTCCAAAAAACTACCAGTTGCCTGAAATCTCAGCAAACACTTTTCATCCAATCTTGATGATACTTTCAGGTAATGATCAGTACACCAAGCCCACTTGGCTCGCCAAATTTCGTTCTTCTAGGTTAAACCGTTTGTTTGCAGTAACCGGGTTCATTTTGAGGTTTCACTCTGTTTTCTCCTATAGGGATACATGTATTTGGAACTCTAAATCAAAACATGCTTTGTGCTAGCTCTTTGAAACTTGACACAATAAAGCAGTTTCAAGTTCTGTCTCTATGGTTTGTTTGCTTATGATGTAGCCCTAAGCAGAGACTAACGAGAATCACATTCATGGAAAGGACCTGCCAAGCTTCCAAAAAACTACGAGTTGCCTGAAATCTCAGCAAACACTTTTTCACCCAATCTTGATTGTACTTTCAGGTAATGATCAGTACACCAATCCCACTTGGCTCGCCAAATTTCGTTCTTCTAGGTTAAACCATTTGTTTGGAGTAACCGTTTTAATTTTGAGGTTTCACTCTGTTTTCGCCTATAGGGATACATGTATTTGGAACTCTAAATCAAACATGCTTTGTGCTAGCTCTTTGAAACTTGACACAATACGGCAGTTTCAAGTTCTATCTCTATGGTTTGTTTGCTGTTGATGTAGCCCTAAGCAGAGACTGGCGAGAATCAGTTTCATAGAAAGGGCCTGCCAAGCTTCCAAAAACTATGAGTTGCCGGAAATCTCAGCAAACACTTTTTAACCCAATCTTGATGATACTTTCAGGTAATGATCAGTACACCAATCCCACTTGGCTCGCCAAATTTCGTTCTTCTAGGTTAAACCGTTCATTTGCAGTAACCGTTTTCATTTTGAGGTTCACTCTGTTTTCTCCTATAGGGATACATGTATTTGGAACTCTAAATCAAACACGGTTTGTGCTAGCTCTTTGAAACTTGACACAATACAGAAGTCTCAAGTTCTATCTCTATGGTTTGTTTGTTGTTGATGTAGCCCTAAGCAGAGACTGGCGAGAATCACTTTCATGGAAAGGGCCTGCCAAGCTTCCATAAAACTACGAGTTGCCTGAAATCTCAGCAAACACTTATTCACGCAATCTTGATAGTACTTTCAGGTAGTGATCAATACACCAATCGCACTTGGCTCGCCAAATTTCGTTCTTCTAGGTTAAACTGTTCTTTTGCAGTAACGGTTTCACTTTGAGGTTTCACTCTGTTTTCTCCTATAGGGATACATGTATTTGGAACTCTAAATCAAACACAGTTTGTGCTAGCTCTTTGAAACTTGACACAATAAAGCAGTTTCAAGTTCTATCTCTATGGTTTGTTTGCTGTTGATGTAGCCCTAAGCAGAGACTGGCGAGAATCACTTTCATGGAAAGGGCCTGCCAAGCTTCCAAAAAAATACGAGTTGCCTGAAATCTCAGCAAACACTTTTTCACCCAATCTTGATGATACTTTCAGGTAATGATCAGTACACCAAGCTCACCTGGCTCGCCGAATTTCGTTCTTCTAGGTTAAAGCGTTCGTTTGCAGTAACCGGTTTCACTTTGAGGTTTCACTCTGTTTTCTCCTATAGGGATACATGTATTTGGAACTCTAAATCAAACACAGTTTGTGCTAGCTCTTTGAAACTTGACACAATAAAGCAGTTTCAAGTTCTATCTCTATGGTTTGTTTGCTGTTGATGTAGCCCTAAGCAGAGACTGGCGAGAATCACTTTCATGGAAAGGGCCTGCCAAGCTTCCTAAAAACTACGAGTTGCCTGAAATCTCAGCAAACACTTTTTCACCCAATCTTGATGATACTTTCAGGTAATGATCAGGACACCAATCCCACTTGGCGCTCAAAATTTCGTTATTCTAGGTTAAACCGTTCTTTTGCAGTAACCGTTTTCATTTTGAGGTTTCACTCTGTTTTCTTCTATAGGGACACATGTATTTGGAACTCTAAATCAAACACGGTTTGTGCTAGCTTTTTGAAACTTGACAAAATACAGCAGTTTCAAGTTCTATTTCTAAGGTTTGTTTCCTGTTGATGTCGACCTAAGCAGAGACTGGCGAGAATCACTTTCATGAAAAGGGCCTGCCAAGCTTCCAAAAAACTACGAGTTACCTGAAATCTCAGCAAACACTTTTTCACCCAATCTTGATGATACTTTCAGGTAATGATCATACACCAATCCCACTTGGCTCGCCAAATTTCGTTCTTCTAGGTTAAACCGTTCGTTTGCAGTAACCGTTTTCATTTTGAGGTTTCACTCTGTTTTCTCCTAAAGGGACACATGTATTTGGAACTCTAAATCAAACACGGTTTGTGCTAGCTCTTTGAAACTTGACAAAATAAAGCAGTTTCAAGTTCTATCTCTATGGTTTGTTTTCTGTTGATGTAGACCTAAGCAGAGACTGGCGAGAATCACTTTCATGGAAAGGTCCTGCCAAGGTTCAAAAAACTACGAGTTGCCTGAAATCTCAGCAAACACTTTTTCACCCAATCATGATGATACATTCAGGTAATGATCAGTACACCAATCCCACTTGGCTCGCCAAATTTCGTTCTTCTAGGTTAAATCGATCGTTTGCAGTCACCGTTTTCATTTTGATGTTTCAATCTGTTTTCTCCTATAGGGATACATGTATTTGGAACTCTAAATCTAACAAGGTTTGTGCTAGCTCTTTGAAACTTGACACAATAAAGCAGTTTCAAGTTTTATCTCTATGGTTTGTAGGCTGTGGATGTAGCTCTAAGCAGAGACTGGCGAGAATCACTTTCATGGAAAGGGCCTGCCAAGCTTCCAAAAAACTACCAGTTGCCTGAAATCTCAGCAAACAC